>NC_133207.1:4590117-4662617 GCF_958299795.1 Porites lutea | reverse complement strand
ATGAGAAGAGCTTTTCGGGTAAGTTTTTAAGAAAGGTTTAGGAAACATTTCCATGGCTAGGCCCTCTCTTAATATCCATTAACTGCCGGTCGGGAGCGTTTTTGAGTGTTTCTAGCCAGAGAAAACTCTCAAACGAAGGAGAAACTGAAAAAAAAAGAAAGAAAATATGAATTTATTTATTGCTGGTCCTGGTGTCCGTTTGAAATAGAAGCATCTTTATTTACTGTTTTTTTTTTGTTTTTTTTTTTGTCTCACTTTCAGGGAAGAGATCCCTTAATACTGATCTGAACTTTGGTGCAAACGACTTGTGTTTTGCGGAAAAGCCCAAGACATCATCAGGGTGAGTCTATTACCCAGAGTATCCATCGGATTTATATTTTACGTTTTCCCGCCAAATTTGCTGGGTTCACCAAAGTTCCCGCGCGATCCAATATGGCGAATGATCGTTGATAGATGCTCTTGGGTTCCCCCCTGTAAAGGATCTTTTACCAGCTCTTCCTATACAATTTCATTGATCTCAGCCGCCATGAGCGCTTCGCAATCTCACTTTGCTTGGATTGGCTGAAAATCTTTAGTCGAAAAAGATAAAGAAACCAATAGCCAGAACAAACATTCATCATGTGGTGACCCAGGGTTAAGAGATTGAAGCTATCCCAGCAGGTTTTATTTTTCAGCCCAACATCAGTATACCTGACAGATTTTTCCTCTCCTCCAAACTCCATGAGGATCAAGTTAGCGTCCTATAAGGTTAAGGTTAAACCTGCCTTTGCGAAACAATGATGTAGATTTCCTGTACTGAGAATATATCCAAAGTCCAGCACTTATAAAAAAATAATAAATATATTAATCTATTTACCACTGGGTTACATGAACACAAAATAATATATAGCTAAGAGACATTCATCTACCTCAACTAAACTAATCTTATCTACATCTTATCGTTTTCTTTTTACGTCAATCCACTATATCTAGTATTCTGAATCAGGTCGTGTTAAATCAATTTTTAGAAGGTTAAGTTCAAACCTGCCCTTGCAGAACATCATTATGCATTCCTTGGGTGACTATCCAAAGTTCATTTTCAGTATTCGGGATAGCTGCTACAAATAAGAAGTTATTCCAAAGTTTTATTCATATCCAATCTGTCTTTTAGGCTCCAATCGTTTACTACCTAACACGCAGGCCGACTGAATAGAAGTTCCTCAGCAGTACTTTGGGTGTATGGACGCTTCGATTTAACGAGAAAAAATAGACGTAGTTGATTCAAGAACTAAACTCAGGAACGTTACTCAGGTAAGCCTAAGGTCCCAAATTTGCCCCCGTTTGATTTTGACCCTTTGTAGGGTAAATTTTTCTCTTTGATTTCTTGTAATTTTGACTTAGTATGAGGGAACGCCTTTACTCAGGTAAATGAAGAAGAAATAATAGTTTAAGATCATAATCTAACGGCACCTCCTAAGAAACACTTGCATCGTGATAAACTCGAGACAAACAGATAGGTAGGGATGAGGAGTTTTCCTTCTACAGCCACTAATTCTGAAAGCATTTAATTATTTTATCTTTCTTTCTACTCCAATGAGATAATTTTAGCTTTTCAATTCATCTCTGTGGAATGGCTTATTATTTATTATTTAAATTAATCGACCCTCAGAGCCTTGCCCTCTTTCTACATCGTATATCCCTCTCTGACACTCCTTCAGCTTGCTTGAGTTGTGTCCTCTCTAGTACTTACCAAACAACTAAATCACAAAGCGGTATGTCTTGAGGACATTGCCTTAAATTACGTTTTTGCCTTTATTCCTCTTTAAAAATCGTGTCAACCCCATCTTTATCACTGATTTAAAAGAAAGGTGCCACGCGGTGAATGTCTTAAGTTCAATAATGTACGTATTCCCAAAAGTTATTATTAAAACAAGAGATATTCTAAAGAAAAATGTTCCCAATGTTAGAACCAATAAATTTTGGTGGTAGCAAAACATTATTTCTCCGTGCGTTAAGTCTAGTATGTGTGGCGGTCTTTTGAAGGGGAACGCAAAAAGAGGTATCAATTTTGCAAGCGAAGGCGCGCGGTTTTGACCGTTCATCGGCTCGTTGCAACCTTGATTAGGCAGTGGTTTTGACCAAGTTTTCAGCCAGATCGTCCCTATACAAAAAAGTAAAGATACTTAGCAATACAAACATCGTAGCGTCAAGGCGTGTTTAAAGGAAATCGGCCTCACGTCCGATTGACGTGCGTCGCTCAACAACGCCTTTACTTAAGCTGCCTGTTTAAGGTGCACGAGAACGCGATAGCCACGCCCTAATCACCCTCTCCATCTTTAAATCCCATTCAAACTGCGCCTACCACGTCACGCAGGCTACAGTTACTCCGGAAACATCAACAAAACTATAGCTTTTACGATCATTATACGTTTCTGAGAAACTGCCCACCTACCCCTTCCCTAAGCCATCATAACACTTACTTCTCACCTAGGACAAAATGTTGGCTTAGGGAAGGGATAGACGGGCAGTTTCCCAAGAAACATATGATTATCCGTCTTTACGTTAGGGCCACTTGATACAAAAAATCATTTTAAAATGTATAGGCCACCTCTAAATTTCATTGTTTCTGATATCGATATATTTAGTATGGCAGCGCCTTTTGATTTCCTGGTCTTCATTCAGAAAATTGTGGAAGGTTATCGCTTGGCAATTAGAAACACTCCAACCCCATGTGGCTAGTTATGAGTAAAAGGTTCAGTTTTGCTCGAGATCTGTGACATCGGTATGTGCCTTTATAAACGCCCATAGATGCAGATCGGACGCGAATGTTATACAGTGTTGTTCTCGTGAAATGAAACATCCAGAAATGATCTATTTTAAAATTAAATGGATCGAGCAAATTAGCTGAGAGGGAGTTTATCGCCGACGGTTATTCTTAATTACCTTTTAGCCATTTATGGACCCATTTGCCTTGGTATTGCGTTTAACAGAAGTGAAATTTTATGGGACTCGAATACTACTAATTGATAGGCAGGAACTTTGATAATTATCCGACGAATTTAGAACCTTTGTATAGATTCTGAATCGCACTAAGCTCCCTTAGCAATGACTTCTAGGCATGGCGCATAATTTACCAATTATATAAATGACTAATCTGCGCGTGAATGAGAAATCTTAAAGCAATCAAGAAAGAGTAGCAGCTTACCTCGCTCTGAAAACGAAGATAAAGCAATTAATATTGGTAATATGAAATAATGAGTTTGAAACAAGGAAAAATAGAATTAAAACCAGGAGTAAATCGAATTAACCACAAGATATGCACTGAATGATTTTCAGAGGAAAATAGATTATAGATGATTGGTATGTAATTACAAGTTTACCTAACTCTGTGCTTTGAAATAATTTCCGCAGGCTGGCGGGTTGTTAGTAGGGCAGTGTAGTGTGTTTTCTACACAGCCTCATACATGACTCAAATGATTTTGTGGAGCGTTCAGATAAAGAGGTGCAACGCGAAATCACGTTTCAAGCCGTACTTGAAACGATCTCTAGCCTTTTCTGAATAAATTGTAGGACTTATTTGATGGTTTAAATTCGCGGGAAAAAAGCTTAAACTGGAATACACTTGTGTGTGAAAACGCCAAGACACGATTTCAAGGGTTACGGGCTCCTGAAAGAGGCTAAAAACTCATCCCCTCTTCAAGCCAACCGCCGCATCGTCGTTAAGTACACCATCCTATCTGAATGATTGGGACATAAAAGGGTGAACTCAAATTGATCAATTTTGACGGACGAACAAGAGTGGAATCGAACATTCTCCGTGTATGCTTTGCTCTAAATATGTTTACTAAGTGCATTGAATTGTTTCAAATGTAAGTTTCCTTGTAGCATACGCTATATGCTTTTGTTCTTATTGAGAGTAAACAATGTAAAGTTATTTTGGATGACCAAATTTAAAATGGCTTAGGACATGGTTTAGAAAGGGGCATCGATTAACCGCATTTCAAAAACTAGCCCTAGGATTTTTTTAGCGGGATACAAACAAGAACTTTCTGTCCATCTTATATTTTATTTTTTATTTTTTTATTTTTTTTTTTTCAGTTACAGTTTTGAAATCTCTGTGACAAGGCTACTTGAAATACCTTTGCTTGATATACCATGATATTGAAAACAAAAAAATGGCGCGATATTTATATGCCATCAAAGACTGCCGCGCCGCACCTAGCTAATTCAGTTGCCCTGGAAAATTTAAAAATCAGTTAAAATTTTCTCAGTAAGACAAATTCTGTTTCAAAATGTTTAGTCTAATTGCATTAAAACCAAAAAAGTGTTTCAAATTCAACTTCCCGCAGTTTTATCAAAATAATGACTTCAATATTTACTCTAAACAGCGCTTGAACAAAGAATTAAAAGAAGAACTCAAAAGAAGTTAGAGCAGTATCACTGCCTAGATAGTGAAAAGTTTTTATAATTATATACTCCTCTCCCATTAGCCACGCCCTCAACAACTACATTCTGAGCGACCGGATCAGGCGGGTACCAAGCTGACTTGAGAAATCAATTAAGCAATTAAGCCAGGTTAAACCTGCCATTGCAAGACAACGTTATTTGTTGTTTTGGAGGGTGTATCCCAAGTTCATATGAATTCCACGCTGAAAATTACTGTATTGAGAACAAACAAGGATTTTTAAGCTAGGCATGTGCCAAACAACGTATATGTAATCCTTCTACACTGTGGACTGACTGACTTTTTAGTGAAAATTAATTCTAATTGACTATCAAAGCAAAGTTTTCCAGTAAGAAATTCCCTTATCAGGGCACGAAGCAAATTCAGCATCGTGCAATGGAATCTCGATAGCAAAGCGACTTCTTTGTGTTAACTTTACCATGTTTTTAATATGGATTCGAAAACAATCCTCATTCTCAATTGCTGTTCGTACAATTTCTTTGAGATAAAGGAAGACAAGACGCGAATATTTGGGTGACATTGCGAGTTCAACACATCACAAAGATAAGCTTCAATTGGTCAAGCAAATACTCAGTGCTCTAAAATGACACTGTATATTTTTGAAAAAAACAAACAAACAAACACAGAAAGAAAGAGAGAACTAACTTTTACTCTAACTGAGAAGTTAGTGTTAATGTTAGGTTAGATGATGGGTAGGTGGGCAGTTTCCCAAGAACGTGTAATGATCCCACTTATTTCAATGTGTTTTACTGAGATACGCTAGAGCAGAAGAACTAAACTCAACGGGAATGGTATAAAAAAGCTGGCCTCCTGTCAAAGCCCTGAGCAAATTTAGTTAAGTTAAGGCGGTTTTCAAGGTTTTTGACTAGATTTCTGACTAGAATAAGTGATTTATTCACTCTTTTGTAGTAGGTCAAAATTATACAGTCACCAATAATTCACCGTTTATGACAACTCTTTCATCATACAAACATAAAGTTTTGGAGTTTCTCTAAATTTACTCATTTTTTTCGATTTCCCTTGAGCAATCATTTCAGCGTAAAATAAATGCTGTCACATGCCGGGCTCTTGTTCTTTCGTCTGTTTGTCAGCCTCCTTGTTGATCTAATATTTGATATATCCACTACAAGTGTTTTTCTCGTGCTTAAATCGAATCTCCTTGGCCCATGGCACTACTTCACTGACACTTTTGTGACACCCTTTAATTCTTCACTCAGGTTACTTTCAGAACTGACAAATCAACTGAGTAAGATCTAAGCAGGCAATTTCAAGAATGAACTCTCAAACCATAATAATAATAATGATAAAATAATAGTAATTATTATTATTATTATTATTATTATTATTATTATTATTATTATTATTATATAACTATTATTTTTAACCAAGAGACTCTCTCACTAGGGTCGGTGATTTTCAGAGAGGTCCTGAAAAAAATTACGTGAAAGACAAAAAGCCATTAATATACCACCAAACTAGACAACAAACCAGTTGACAGATGACTAGTAGAGATGAGTCGGCTCACAGAAAGTAGCAGCAACCTTACCTACTTCAGTCTTGATATCTGCCACTGGAAAAAAAATCACACAAAAATTATTCGAAAAATCTACCATGACTAGCTTCGTCTATGACTGAAAAGGTTGAAGAAACGTGAAGAACAACTTACAACTCGTTATATTTCCTACAGTAAGAACTTTTCGAAATTTCGAAAGTAAAACATTATTATAAGAGGAGATGTAACTTGTATTTTTGAGGCCGTTATTATTCACCACCAAGAATGACATTCCTGTTTAATCGGTTTTATCTTAAGAGAGCCAAAGTACGCATTTTTTTAGAGTGAATATTCTAGCAAATGTCAGTCAACTTAATTTTCTATGTTTCAGCAGTCACTCAATGGTTTTATTTATTTCTGTACTGTACAAAGAAAGTTGATTTTTTTTTCCAGTAATTAAAATATGGCCAAATGAGGTTAATAGAGAGAGACCTAACTTCAAACAAACTAACGTCTACCATTTTACTGACCCGAGGAAATGACAATTTCTGGCTGAGGTTTAACTACAACCCAACATGTAAAGCTTTTTAACAAGCACACACCATAATAAACATTAGGCAACACCTGCGCGAGCAACTGGAATTTTCAACCCGAAGTACTACCAACGCTAGCAGTAGCTACCTAAAACCATAAGATGATCATAGGGCGACTAATACGTAACTGTATATAGTTAAGAAATTGGCTTCTCCGTACTGGGCGACGTCTGGACGTCTGACTGATACGAATGGACGCATGGTGTTAGTAGCAAGAGAGGATTAACATTTATTCGTGCCCCATCCGTATATTGGCGCCAAATTTCTATCCAAGATGGCGCGCAGTTTCGCTGCTTCTGTTCTTTTCAGTTTCTTTCTTTTATTGCTGTAATAGTTGTCCTCGTGCTTATGTTTACATAATCCCAGTTGACACATTTAAAGCAACGATGGAAGCACACAGAAGAATAAGCGCAGAAAAAAAAATTATTAATAAATGGCGAGCTTTTTTCGTCTTTATTGTAATGCTTACCATCGTTGTGTCGCACGTGCAACATCGTGGGATTATCCAAACATAAGCTCAAGCACAAGAATTGGGCGTTTATGCTTGCGTCCGAAAGATTTACACCACTTAAATTTTCCTTTTTTTGCTTAAGCGTGTGCTTATTCATGCCTTGTACGTGCAAACGTTTTTTTATACGTAAGACTTCTCTGGAAACCACATATCATTCGCGTTTTCTACGCTGGTAGGTCACGCTCAGTCAAAACTGCTTGCTGATTATACACAGCTAGCTATCAGCCCTAAGATCGGACATGAAACCAAAAGAAAAAAACATATTTTAAACTCTTTTTGTAATTAAAGGAACAAAACAAGCCTGTGTTTTAGCGTTTCTAGCTGGACTGATACTCTGCATGGTTAAAGCAAAGCGAATTCACAAGACAGACTTCACGTGAACCTTTTTTATTTATTTGGTAGTGGCGCTTTAGTGTAGGGGAGCGTTTCTGTGCAAAAACCTTAGTGGCGAAACCGCGGTACTACTTCGAAAGCCGTAAGTTATTAGGTAGGCCGAGCTGAGGTCCGAAGTAGCTTTATGCTACGTTATTTACTCTTTAAATGACTTGGACAGTGCGTGTAACTGAAAAACACGTTTGACACAGCAAAAACTGATGTCATTTCAATATTAAAGTCGTCCAAAATCAATGTTCAAGGGACCGGGTCACCGTAATTTCACTGATTTTACTTAATATCACTGATTGTCGACTGGAATTAGTAAGTTTTAAAAAGCCTGCAGCTTAGCCCACAAGTCTTTTACGGTCAAATAACGGAAGTTGACTTTTAAACTTCACACTGAATCGCACTTTTACACACTGAGATAAACTTGAAAGTGGGAGTTTCCCTTTTCGGCTTCAATTCATGTGTATCTTTTGTGTTCTCAGTTTCAGTTTCAATTGAGTTTTTATTGGTTATTTTGATACTTCAGTTATTTCTTTCCCCAGTTTGCAAATGCTGTTAGAATTCCACTATGTCCCCTTGGTACTAATGACTTTTGTACAGTAAAAATTCCGACGTGTTTCTGAAGCCGCAGTTAAACGTCTTAGTTGAACTTGTGAAGGAATTTTAGTTTCATTGAGAAGGAAAACCTATCAGTCAAGGAAGCTTGCTTTGTAAATTCACCATTACAAATGCGATCTTCTTTCAGTCAATCTACCCACGCATTTACTTCTTAACCGTTTTGAGGAGTTTTGTTGATCTAACTCTTTTGACGAAATCCTATAATGACTCTATAATGTAACCACTCAAGTATAATGAAACCTCTCTGTTTATTTGTTATTATTCTGCAAAAAGGAAATTTGGAAATGGCGATTTTTTTTTTTAAACTTTGGCCACTATAAGGAGTTCAAGGGTTAACCTACCATGCGTAGGATGCTATCAAACTAGTTTAAGTGTGCGTATCCCCATTGGGAATCCCCTATTAAGCCCCCTCTCTGAAATAAGCCTCCGTCTCTAATACGCCCCCCCTTTTTTCAGGGGAAGGAAAGGTACTAAGCTCCCCCTCTCTTTTAAGCCCATCCCCCCCTCCTCCCCTCCCCTCAACCTTATTATTCTTCACTAACAAATGATAGACTGTATAAATCAATCATGAATCAGTGACTGTAAACCTTCATTTGGACTGATCCGCGATGGTTTATTCACATGTTGGAAGTTCGGATTTGTTTTTGATCTTCAACTGCATGACCTCCAAATTCTTGTACTTGAACTTTTCCACTTTGCATTCTAGCTTTTTATGGCCAGAACTGATACCACCATCTTCGCTAAATTAAATAAGGCCCTCTCTCTAAAAAGCTTCCCCCCTCAGATACGGTATGTTTGAAATAAATAAGCCTGCCAATGTCTGCGGGGTATTGATTTAATATTAACTGGTATAAAGCCTTGTGCCTTGTGGCGTGAAAGTATTAAAGTCACACAACGACATTTCACGAGGGAGAAAAAGTAAATTATAGGACTTATAAAAAAATATTTTGGAAATACTGAACCGGGTTTTTTCAAAAGCCGTTATTCTTATACCAAATGCAATTTGTGATAATTTGTGGAAATTTTTGTGCAAAATAGCATTTGTTACGGCGTGATCTTCTAACAGCTCGATTTAAAAAATATCTGGTAAATAAGGGAGTAAATATTAAAAAAAAAAAAAAAAAGTGAAACATTTTGTAGTGGCTTGTTCTTCTACCTGTGATGTGCGATGGCCCATGGAGTTTTGTGGTGGCCCGTGGCAAATAATGAACTCTGGAGATTTCTTTGACACCTTGGAACTTTCACCCTCTACTTCGATGAAGTTTTTAAATTCTTGTCATGCTTAAGCTTACAAAAGTTAGGAGTTTAAAGAGGGTCTTTAAAGCGATCTGTCTGATCTCGTATACAACGTTAACGATGAGGAAACAAAGACTAAGTTTGCCGCGTTCGCTTATTATACAATCTATGTTCAATTTCTTGTGTTTTTCTTACAAGACATAATGGAAGCTGCACGATTTTTGCGTTACTTATCGTCATCTCGTGACTCTCACATCAACTTGAGGCTTGAATTCGAGACGTGACTCGCGCTTCAGCAATCTCGCCTCGAGCAAATTCCGAGGCTGACTTGTGATGCCAAATAGGCGTGTGACACTGCCGTGATGGGATAGGATGCCTTGTGATTACCTAGCGATCTTATAAATGTACCCAAGATGCCCGTGACTTTCAGTACTAGAGTTTCAGTTCCTTTTACCCTTTGGAAAATTCCCTCCCATTACAAAAGACGTTCTCAGATATCATCAATACAGCAAAGCGCTGAGACAATCGACGCTTTTAGCCCACGGCAAGCGAAGATACATTATTAAGAGGCGGAAAAGTTCCGGTCGCAGTCAATGCAGTACGTAGCATTCGAATCCAAGAAATTTCCTTGCGGAACACAGGTTAGCTTTACGGAATGTGTTTAGTATAAATGAATGTGTTAAATCTTTTCTACCTTTAGTCTCGTTAATCCAGTTTTAAAGTTCGCATACGCCGGTGTGTGACTGATCGACCATCATGAGTCTGGATACTGGCGAGCGGGGACTGCGAAAAGAACAGTGGAGAGAAAGAAAGCGGAAGCGAAGGAGAATTGTCTCTCCGCGTTTCTTCGCTTTCTTGGCTACGCCCCGCTCCCACTATCTGAAAGCCTTAAACAGGCTAAGAGACCAAGTCATCCTCCGATTACCCGAAGTCGCTTACCCAAGGGTCGGAACAACATGTAAATTTCTTTGTAACTATGGTATAGTTAAATCAAATTATGCTGCTATTAGGTTAAATCATGTAGATCAGAGCAAACTCAATAACGTAGCTGTAGTAGTAAGGCGTAGTATTCCGGATACACATGTTATCACGAGTTAATCTATCCGTGGCTTCTTAACAAGACCACTTGAACAAACAGCAGCAAATCGTAGCTTGATATTTCTTTGAGTGTGTGCAAAGCTTTCTCGTGTCGATCCTGTGAGCTTTTATCTATATTTCATACATTTTCATCTTCTTTTTGACTTTCATTTATTCATTTAAGTGTCGTCCAGGTTGTTCGAGGGGGAGGGTACCTTCACTGCTATAAAATTCACTTCCCATATTCCATATTTTCGCTTTTGGGGCTTCGCGAGGCCTCTTTGTGTCGACGGTGAGTTGCTACGGATAGGGAAAAAAGAAAGCGATTGCTTACTATAAAAAAATAAATGGCATTGCAGCCGCGAAGCCTCTGTGAAGAGAGTTCAGGGTGTACTTTGAGGTATTTAGTCTATAGTGGAACTTTTTCTTTGGAACACCTCTATTCGAGGGACACCTTTATTTAGGGGACACAAAATTTGGTCCCGGAAAAAAGTTCACATAATCTTTGCATTTATTACCTCTATTGAGGGGACACCTCTATTCAGGGGCAAGAAAAAGGGACACTTTGTCTGGGTCCCGAAAACCGGGTTTAACATCATTCAGGGGACACTTTAGACCTCAAAATTAAAAAGTGACTGACCACAAACATCGTTAAGGGAAAAATATTTTGCTTGTTGGCTAATTATTAACAAACCCTTATACCAAACCTCCATTCAGGGGACACGCTATTTTGGGGACACTTGCCTTGGTCCCGAGGGTGTACCCCGAATAGAGGTTCCCCTGTAATTTCTTTAACGTTTATCGGTGTTGTACCCCCTCCCCCCCCCCCCCCCCTCAGCTCCCTGCCACCTGGTGGCCTAACCTCTGATAACTGCGCGTACCTTCCTAGCGTCCTTCCTCGAGTGACTGAAGTTCTGAGTCCCGTAATATCCCTTACCAATTCTTCTTTGGTTTCAACGTGACTCAAATTGACATAATTATACCACTTAAAGTTACTTAAGAACAACCTAATTAAGATTTGAGTAGTAACATGGAGATAATCTTAAAGATTATCTCATTACCATGGTTCCTCCTTTTTGGCGAAATATAATCAAAACACAACACTTAAAATATGCAATGACGTCATCGTTATAATATCGAGGGAAAATTCCCGTGTTCACGTGGGTTCAAACTTCATTTTGCAGCGGTAGCAAAATTCTTCAACTGTGTCGACGGCAAAAGTATGCTGTGCATGTATGTCAGAGCTGTAGTTTTTGGATGTATCTTCGTAACGGTGAGTACAGTTTCAATTTCGCTTTATTTTAGCTTTAGGATAAATCTTGTGTGCTTCTTATGATGTATTGTGGTGAGAAGGAGAGCTTTTTAGATTCATGTTTTTAGTCACCTCTGTTTCAACACGAAAGGCTAGTGAAGTGGTCGCTGCCTTATAATTTACTTCCATTTGCTTTGTTCCTTCGCTTATCGCTTTAACACACTTTAGGGAAGGCCTGTAGAAGCAATTTAGAATTAAATATTTCTAAAAACAAGAGCATTTTTTTCAACATAGGCTTCATGTGCAAGCCTGTGCATGGCTGTAATTTGATGTTTGTAATAAACATCATCGGTTGTTAATTTCACTTGCGACCGAAATGAAACGAACAAGTTGTTTTTAAAATCCATATTTGTGTATGAACTGATCTTAATCGTGTTCAGTTCGGTTGAGTCTGCGGTTTTTCGCTTGTGAATCAACCTTTTCAGTTCGTAAGTTTTCGAACAGAAGCTTCGTGCGAACGCAAAAAAGCACATGGCTCCGAAGCTCTGAAACATAATCTCGGACAGGAGACCACCACGACAGTATCAACCCGATACTGTTTTCGGGCCGCAACTCGCCATAAAAATTATGAATTTTGCGCTTAGAAATCATGGTATATTTAAGGCTGATAGTCCAGTTCCTTGCAAAGAATAGACGCAATGTTTGTGATCGATAGGTGGGTATGTTTTGATTCGCGATTTGCATCGATTAAACATTAACGTGTATACATATCAACGTACAAGCGATAATTTACACATTTGTCGTTTTCAGCTTCGTTTAATATCTGTCTTGTTTAGAAATACAAAGCGCGATAGGATTGAACTGTTGATAAAAACAACGCAAAAGCCGTTATTCGGAGCAGAAATTAATGGACCTTTTAACTTTGCCTGAGGACAAATTCATTTGACAAATCGCTTTTATTTGCTCTATATGAATTGTGCACGCATCAGTCAGGCGGAATAAGATCAAAGAAAAGATAGCGCGTGAATACAGACATAAAGGATGATTCCCTCGTAATTGTTCTTTGGTTTTCTTCATGTTTTCTTCCAGATACTAGGCTTAAACTGCTAGCAAATGGTTCATTTTGCCAGCTAGCACTGTCGGCCATTTGAGGCGCCTCCCACTTTGCATAAGTTTAAACTTGTCTGCTTGTGGAACAATAACTTAATAATAGAACTTCCAATTAGCCTTTGAATTCGCTTCATTGCTGCTCTTTGAAACACCAGTTGCGTGAAAACTGCACAAAGAAAAGCAAAAGCCGTAGAATGTTTACTTTATTGTGCTCTTTACAACACTACCGCTCGCTGAGCGACTCGTGCAAGCCCTGGTTTTGGCGTGCCGCGCTCGAGACAAACAGTGACTGCAGTACTCCTAATACACAATACATTATGAGGGCAATGGCTGTAAAATAGGCGGTAGAAATTTTACTAACAGAAGAACTCACAGTGGGACAGCGCTCCGGATCAAAAGGTTCAACTTTTGTATCAAAATTCACACAAAAGGAACAACATAGTTGAAATTGTTCGCCACCTGTGCGCAAGCCAGGAGTGATGCCATAAAAATTATTTGTTTATATCGCTTCCCTGATCTTTTGGAAATATAATTGAAAATTGCAATTAGACCGGAATTGCAGCCACAAATGCTAAAAAAAAAATTCGGCGAGTTCTCACCGTTATTTGGGAAGAAATAAAAAGCTATTTAGTGAATATTGCAGATATTGGCCATGGTTCTTTTTATGTTTCAGCGACGTCTGACCAGATTTACAGTTCAAAACGTCTTGTTCTTTTTTTGAGGATCAAATTGCCCGAAGAGGCGGAAATTCCAATGGCCTTAACATCTTTAATTATGGAACTGAAATTTCAACACTAAATGAGAATTTGAAGTATGGCGATTACGGCAGTATTGAGACCCCAAAACTAATTAGCGACTACGCAAGACTCAGTCACAAGTTTTAAGTTTTGAATTTCTCGGTCATCCAGTTGTGAGATTAAAGTAAAGCAGTCAGTGATTTTAAGATTACTTTTTGTCTTCGATTTTTAAAATCAAGGACAAGAAATCGCTCCAAGTTGCGTGTTTGCAGTGACAAATTTCACAACCGGAAATCATACATTCGTGATCCGCACGGCGGGTATTCGTTTTCCCATAGGAATATATGTCGTCATGTTACGAGAATTACTATCACAAGCACGTATCGCTATTCTAATATGATAGTTTATGCCTTAAAATTGGCGTAGAACGCTTATATAATGTAATGCTATGGGCAAGCCGCCAGGTATTACATAGACTATTTTTAAGTAAACAGGTCGAGATGACCGTAAGATCCAAAAGCGTAGGATCAAGTGATAAACACGGGAAACCGACGTACTTCAAAACTTGACGGAAATCTACAAAACGAAATATGTAAATACAAGTTGATGTCCTGTTGAGAAATGACATTGTTAATTTTGATCACTGAGTGATATCAAAGTGTCTGACATTACTTAATTCTGTAGTGCTCGAGTGAATCAGTAATCAGTGCTGCCTTCGATTTACGACCAGTCGCACAGGGCACGAACTGCGTCGTCTTAGGCGTTAACAAAACCTGGATAAGATCGGATCGGATCTACTCTTGTATCTCACTAAATGACAAAAGGTAAGAGATAGGGTCACTGAGAATGGTCCAATACGATCCTATCCAGGTCTTCCAACGGCCCATCGTCTAGCACAAGCAATGTCAGAAAATTGAACCTCTGGGACACTCGCAACCAGTAAAAATTTTATTAATATTTATCATAACACGTCCTGTGTAGGTTAAACACTTCACATGTGGCAAAATTACATGGTCTGAAACTCATTCCTAGAGGAACCCAGGGAACTATCAGAGTCGGATTCGGCCCGGATGCTATTTTTAAAAGACGATATGACAAAAAACGTTACGTCCAGTCCTTATCCAACAAACCCTTTGGCAAACACATACACAGTAATAAAGCTAGGAGGTTTCATGTGAATGGGTACACAGACTCCAGAAGGTAGATCAACCTTGAAAAAACTTGTCATTTAATAAATGATAAGGCTTGGGACTTTACTGTGGACTTAAAATCGTGTAGAAATCATCTTGCATCAAATCAGTTTCATAGCAACACAAAGCTAAGATAAACTTTTCGTGGTTGCTGATCATATTGGTCTAAAGGAAATTAATGACAAAAATTAGTTGAGACAGCGTAAATTTATAACGGCTTTGTTTTTTGTTTACTCGCATGGCCTGACAGACTCTTTGATGTAACCAGTCAAGTGAGTTTTCTTTTGTCCTACTCTTATATTGTAAGTTCTTTCTTGTTCTGTGGACAAAATTTTATGGTGTGACCATTTCAGTGAGGCACTGTAACTACTCTCGGATCTTTTAGTGTCAGTTTGTCGACAATAAACTAGGGTAATAATGACAAACGTAGGATTCGTTCTTTAAAAGGCGGTAGCGACTACAGGTATTTCACCAAAACTTGAAAGTAAGTCGCCTTCAATTCAACACAGAAAGAGGTTTACATCCGGTCTTTCAATCGAATGGCCCCAAGCGTGGTTTCATTTTGTAAGGAACTAATCGAAGTGCAGGAGGCAAGACACCCTGAAAGAAGCATCATGGTGGATTTCAACAACAACTTCATTCCTCTAAGCATTGTGGGTAATGACAATTTCCTTAGAGGGTACTCAATTTATCACACTGCTTTCCCCATAAATGAGATTGAAACAGTACAGACAACAAACCTGCAACTCCAATTAAGTCGGTCAATCGGTTTTCTATTCTTCATTGATCGCCTCAAAACAATTGGCACGTTTGCAGACTCTTGGCCAGACCTAGGCTCCGATTCCTCATCATCAGCCCTGACTTTTGGTTCTTATATTTTGATAATGGTGTCTCAATACCTCATTTAACCGTTTATCATGAGGCCTTATTTACTGATCTACATGACATAAACATATCTAGTTTTCAAGTCCCACACACCTTAACCTGACCGTCCAAGATCCATCTCTCAATAGTGCTGTTGTCCATAACCCAGCTGTGTGTAATTTTCTGGAAAGTGCCAATCCGTCTGTGTCTTCAAATCCTTGTATTCCTTCTGTTTTCTCTGTGCTCTTGATCACTTGGGCTACGGTAAGTTTCAACCGTCGTCTGCGAGAATGAGGGCGACGTTTCAGCCAGCGTTGCCCCTGTGGTGTTGGGCGATATCCCATTGGTCTGGGCCTGTTGCCTTCTGTATGCTTTTTCCACCAGTGTGTTGTTCACCTTTCTGACCAGACCGACTGTTCAGCTGCCTTATTTGATCGAGGGAGATTATAGGATGAAATTATGGTGTGCTTTAGTCCATAATTCATGTCCATTAACCGATACCACTTGTTTTGGCTATCCGTGTTGGGCAAATACGAGAGTAGCTGCTAATAAAGTACCCTGTGATAACTGAAGACATTCGTCTTCCCTCGCGCCAATTAATGTTAGCAAGGGCTGTTGATCCGTGACTGGTGTGCATCTTGAATTATTTGAAAGGCCTTCCTTAAAAGCTTCGAAAGCTTTCTGGTATTCCTGTTTCCAAACACTGGAAACCCTTTTGCAAAGCTTACACAGGGTTGCCAGCGTAATGGTCATCCCTCGTCAGGAAAGAATGATAATATTGGACTATGACTAGGAACGATCTCAGTTCACTTACTGCTTTACTTACATTTCAAGGGATTGGTCTCTTTTTCTGCAGTGATTTTCTGTTCTTCAGTGGTATGGTATTATGACGGTTCTCCAGGACATCTACAATATCGACGAATTGTGTCTTCTTGCGTTTGAATGGCACCAGGAGAATTTTGACGAGCTGCAACTGCTGTCAGGAGAGGAATCTAACTCGTTTTCTATCCTTTCTTCTTCTTCTCTTGAGGGCTACCCTTCTCTGTTGTCTTCCTGATATTAGCTCTGAAAAATACTTTCATTCCTTCCACCTGATTCACGACGCTCGGTATATAATGAACTCGTCGCTAGGAACCCTAGAAACGAGAAGGGATGGCTGTTTTCGCAGGTTATTTCTTTGTGCTTTGTGTAGGAGGAGGCAGCGTGGCCGGGTGGTTAGAGCGTTTGACTTGCAATTCGGAAGCCAAAGCCCCGAGTTCAAGCCCCGCTCTAACCGCTAGCTGGATTTGTTCACGGTAGTCCCGAGTTCAGATCCTCGGCCACGCTTGAAAATAGCCAGTTGGAATTCTTAACCCTGTTAAGTTTGATTTAGGCATTTCCTCGGCCCCACTGGCTTTAGTGCTATAAATACTGCCGAGGGTAAATAACGGAATTATTTATTTATTTATGCTCGTCCCTACTTCCTGAAACAGGCTAAAAGTTTGTTAATCTAGTCGTTTTCTTTGGGCTCTGTGATTACCCATTTCTATAAACGTTCGTACAGAACAAGAAATGCTTACTTGTAATAACTGACTTTGTTCGCGTCGTGCTGTCGGTAATACATTTCCCTCAGAGAAAGCTCAATGAGCATTTTAATTTAATTTTTTATTATTTTATTTTTCGGCTGTTTCCTTTTTTCAGTTAAGCAGGATCACGTAGACAATAGCTGATTAAACAACAACCCGGCGTTTGACAGCATGCGACTCAGAAAATTCCTCTTGTTGTAAACATTACGATAATAGGTCACTTTTGGTTTCCTTATTTAATGGATTAGTGTTAACACAAGAAGTGATGTATTGGAAGCAGCAGGAAATAATGGTTTTAGCAAACGTGTTTCTTCCCACTTCTATAAAAAGACGATGTTACCATAATTATTTTACATGTGACACTTCCGTTGTTAAAAACCCTTTGTTGGACCCAGATTGTCTTGATAACCAAATCAGTAATCGAACCTTGGCAATCGCTTTAGGTTCCTGCCTGGGCATGCAAAGTTCTGACGAGTGTCCCGTTCGAAAAGTCAAAAACAGCACACAGAAATAGAAAAAAATATGATTGACATTAAGCCCCGGGCGAAAGGTTATGTCACTACGTTTTATGTTTTCATCTCATGATCGTCGTTGTTTAAACTTCCAAACGAAACACCAGGATGTGTCCTGCTTCGCTCGGTTTTCTCAACGTAATTGCTATTTTACTATGCGGAGGACAGTTGTGGTCATATTTTAATGGCGTCAAAGCCCAAGAAAAGGTTTGTACTTTAGCACTTCCCCCCACGAGAGCATCACGTAGAGCTGATGGGCATAGCTTAACTTTTATCTTTGCTCACGTATCTTGTTCGAGAGGAAACTTTCCCTTTCTCACTTTTTTGGGATTTATCATCTCACATTTTGTGAAGTGGCATGGTTTTTCAGCAGTTCTGTCACCGAATCTCATAAGTTTTTCGACTTGCAGATAAAATTTACGAGAATCGAATGAGATACATTTTCTAACCGCATTATTTTCAATTGCTGAATTTCTTGCGTCGTGTTTATAAGCTAACATGGATACAAGGGACATTGACATGTTGGATCAAGTAAAACACCCTTAGGCCGCACGCAAAAAGTGGCTGCCCTTTGTTGTCATCTTACGGCAAAAAGAGACAATTAGGAACTTGTTTTACTGGAATAAGAAAAATGTTTATTTATTTTCTGTTCGGAATCCTTCGTTCCTTTCGCCTAATTCTAACTGTAAAATGAAAGTACAAGACCTATTTGGCAATCAGTTCAGTATACTGACTTAAAAAAAAAACATGACTTCGTTGAATTTCCTTGTCTTTTGACTGATAAATAAGTAACACAATTTCTGCTTGGCGTAATTTTAAGTTCAATTTCATGATCTCAAATATTTTGCAAGCTCAGCGTCTCTTTGAAATCCAATAATGGCCAGGATGAATGCATACCTTGTCGTGTTAAGCCCACCATTTGATACGACATTTGTTTATCGGGTTTTTCAGCGGAAATTTCTAGCCAAAGTCCACGCTAATGTAACTTTCTGTACAAAGTACGGACAAAGTTAAAATTCGTAAACAGAAATTTCACTGAAAATTTCATTTCTTTCTTTTTTTTTTACACCCCGCAAAAGCAAAAAGCCATTTAAATCGAATGATTTATGACCTACGAAAACAGCCACGCTCCTCGCCTGCTAGGGACGTTTCGCCTGGAGAAACTCGGCGAAGAGCAAGGAGAGCTAGCGCTTTTCGCAGGCTAAATGACTGACGACAGAGGAAAGCTAACTTCAGCTACAATGAAGACGCGTTCAATGCTTGGTTGATATTACAGCCATCTTTCCGATAACCGCTGAAAAAAATGAGACTTTATAACTGACACCATGTTGTTAACGCTGTTAGTGTTCAAAGTCGAATGTTTTCTGGTTCTATCTCGGTTCTATCTCCGTCAAGGAACTCGGACCAAGGCATGCAGCGAATGAATATTTTAGAAAATGTCTCGAATGGAAGGACAGCATTAACTGTCCTATTTACGTTATATATCTAAAGTTCCAGTTGACTTAGTGTACCATAATCGTCTGAGATCATCTCCCTTTGCAAATCCTCAAGCGTTGTGTGGTTATATTTTTCATAGTGGTCCCCAAAAAATCAAGCAGGTTCTTATATGTGGGTAACAGGTAAATTATGATAAACGTTTTAGCCAAGGAGTTTGACTTCGAGATTGCCAAGTGATATTACAAGAAAATACTGCAATAAACTGTCATTACAAATAGAAGCATTACTGGTAATTCCTACAACGAAAACATGTTTATAAAAAGTTCAGATTGTAATTCCCTTCATGTACTTTGCATCAATGAGGTTACAATAAGTACTGTATATTTAGGACCAATCTCAATTTTCTTTATATTTCTTGTAGTCAACAATTATACCTCGTTGAGAGAAATTATGAACCTGATTATGGACCTACTTAGCCTAAATTGCCAATAACTACCCCAAAATAGAAGACTCGTTTTGGCCAGGCCTTGAAAAGGTGTAGGTTCTTATACGCTGGTGTATATTGTATTAATCAACTTTTCATTTTTTCTGTTTTGTTCTACAGAGTATATTTGCAGTTAATTGCCCCAAAGGAAGTTTTATTTCAAGCGTTGGCTGTACGCCATGCCCAGAGAACGAGTATTCAGACTCTGTAAATAGCACAAAGTGCTGGAAATGTGATGAGTGTAAGGGAAGGCACAACCTTGTAACTCGCGTCTGCAACTCTACTTCGAATACGAAATGTGCGTGCGAGCCGGGCTTCTACTGGGATGACGCCCTTTTCTGTTTAAAATGTGATCGCTGCAAGAGAGGACATGGAATGGTCAAAAACTGCACATCTGACAGTAATACCGTCTGTGAACATTGTGAACACGTAAGGAGGAGACGTATTATTCATTCTGTGTTTTTATAGGAGGCAGCGTGGTCGAGCGGTTAGGGCGCTGGGGCCCATTTCTCGAAAGTCCCGATAATTAACGGGCCCGGTAAGCTGTCTCGGTTTCCATTAAAGATCGAGGTTTCAGTAGTTTTGCATCTAAAATGATAAAACTATCAGTTAACGAAACAAAATGAAGTTGTTTGCCAGCCAGGACCCGCGCTCTTATTCTTTTTATTTCGATTTGAATATTTGATTTCGGGCCCGAAAAGATAACGGCACTTTCGTGAAACGGGCCCCTGGACCTGTAATCCGGAGGCCCGAGTTCAAGTCCTGCCCTGACCGGTAACGGGATTTGTCCTCGGTAGTCCCGAGTTCAAATCCTCGGCCACGCTTGTAAAATAGCCAACTTGTTCGCCTCCTGCCAGTTGGGATTCTTAAGATAATTATGTTCCCTTTGAACTATTGGACAGGTTCATTCTTCCCAAAAAGCCCTATATGGGGAGAGGATATACAGTCGACTCCCAATAATTCGAACCCTCAAGGGAAATCAAAAACAAATTCGAGTTATCGGGAGTTTGAAGCAAGTAACCGGAAGTAAGGAAATAAGCAAATGGATGGGAAAGAAAGGCAATTAAGTAACAAAGTATACGGGGATGGACACTGAATTTGAACTGGAGTGAACAAAAAGGAAAGACAAAGATTTACTCGGTTGTTTTGAAATAAATTCAACGTTTCGGACTTCAGTACACGGTTTTTTTCCCGACTTGTCACGCGCTTATAACATTGTTCGAGTTATCGAGGGTAAAATTGTATAGAAATGAGCTGAAGGGAAACAAAAATTGCTTTGAGTTAGCGGAAGCTAAGGTTTGAGTAAACGAGGGTTCGAGTTACCGAGGGTAAAATTACAGTAAATGTAAGAGGGAAATCCAGGGGAAATCGACTTTGGTTCGAGTTAGCGCGAGGTTCGAGTTAGCGAGGGTTCGAGTTATCGGGAGTCAACTATATTGATAAAGCTTTAGATAGACTAAAGCTTCTGTTTTAGGACCTCTTTATCTTCAAGTTCAACTGATTAACCCTTTAAGTACCCAAAGTGGTCATATCCATTTTTTCCCAACAAAAACAACAACATCAGTACACCATCAACAGAAACGATTATGAGAATTAATCTCTTAACAAATCCAACTTATTCCTTAAGGAAATGTATCAAGCACAGACTGGAGAATTTGTAAGTGCATATTGGGCCTTAAAGGGTCAAGGAAGATGATGATGATGATGATTATTATTATAATTATTATTATTATTATTATTATTATTATTATTATTATTATTATTATTATTATTATTATTATTATTATTATTATTATCTATTCTGTCACAGTCTTTGCTGGTGTTCTTTTTCTGCATCACCCGGGTGCAAACCATGCACCTGGAGCATCAGTCACTCAAGTCAATCATTTTCTGTTCATACACTAAGCACCTTCCTAAGGAGATCCCAGCATGCAGATCTCTTGGGTCTCTGTCACAGTAGCTCTCTCTGATACTTTCTTGGTGTTTTCTACCATTCTCTTAACTGTACCAAGCTCACCAACATATTATTATTACTATTATTATTATTATTACGAATGTGCTTCCAAAAGCACTCTTAACCATCGCTGCTCTAGGATGATCATATTTCTTCATCAGTTTCATTCTTATTTCAGGGTAAGACTTACTCTGACAAGAAGGACTTTAACTCGTGCAGGAATTGCTCGATTTGTCCAGATGGCTATTTTGAACAGAGAAGATGTTCTAGAAAAAACGACACCATTTGTCTGAAGGACACAGAGCAGAATAAATCTAAGAATAATTGGAAAATCGACAACCGTGGAAGGTCGTCTGGGTCGAGGCAAAGAGGAGGATCGAAACCAAGATTAAAAAATAAAAACAGCACACAATCGCCAATACCGCTTTCAACTAATACATCATCAAAAAGTAAGTGCAACCTTTGTTGTCTTTCCTCTAAGACATAGAGTCTGTCACATGTTAATTGAGAAGAATTCCATGTAGACGATAGGCCCAGCTATTAGGAAGCTTAAGCAACGACGACGACCGTGTAAAACGTCGCCAGTAAAACGAATTTACGTCCTTTCAAACTTAATCGCGTCTATTTGGACCGCTCAATTTGTCAAATGAAGGCACTTTTTCCTGACTTGAACATTTAATCCATCTTCAGGAAGAGAAAGGAAAATTCGTCCTCACATGTTTACGTCCTCAATAAAACGTGGTAGTCGTGTAGTGGACGTCAAAGATGTGTACTGAAAGGCATTATACACGTGCAGAGTTGTTAACCATAACAAGTGTTGGTCCTTTAGACTTAGCATCCACGTACTTGTCAATTCTCGTAACCTATTCTTTTGACTATGTAGTGATATTGTTAGAACGAACTTTCTCATCAACGACTGCATGATGTTGGGCAATCTTTGGACTTAAGGAGCTGTGTCACGACATTTATCAAAATTCTAACAGTAAGAACCGCCACCAAAGTGAGGAAAACTTAAAAATAATCGCTCAAAATATTAAAAGAAGATACACATAGCACGGCAAATATAAAAGTAGGCATGGATGGACAAACTAAAAGAAGATTAAAACGGATTGGAATTGTGGGTTTTTGAAAACTTGTTAGCCTGTAACAGTTTCTCAAAGTTCATTTTTGTTGTTTGTAACGTTTGTTACAATGCTTGGGAGGTATATTTGTTGGAAATGAAGCTGTGATTCTGTCGTTTACAAGTAAATTCTTCCTTAACATTACGCTCAAAAGCGCATAAGAAAGGGGATCTGGATGGGGGTACCTCGATAACACTGAACACTTAATTTTTTGGCTTTGTAACATGAAACAGTTAAATTTTAGGCATTTTAAAACTAACAGTAAAAAATTATTTGAAACAGTAATTTTTTTCTAGAACAAGCAAAAGCGACTCCAAAAAGGCCAATATTATTTCGTTTAATATGTCAAGGAGTTACGACAATTCCGGATTATTTCAGAAGATTTCCGAAGGCTACCGACCATCCCCGAAGACTGTCGAAAATTTCCAAAGACTAACGAAGAAGTCCGACCATTGCAGAAGATGTCCGGAGGACCCTCCAAACACTTCACTGTATTTTCTTCGGAAACAGTAAACATTAAAAAATTGGCCAATTTAAAAATCATGGGCAAATAACACTAAACACTAAACCCCACTCAGACCCTCAAGAAAGCGCAATTGGTAATATTAACCAAAAAATGAACCAGACAGTTGTGACACAGTCCTTTTAAGGGTAGAGAGAGTTGATTGTACATTCTTTTGCAACAATTGTGTTGTTTTGTTTTAGCGTTTGACGGATCCTCCTCATTAAAATCCACGGAGATGGTAACCACAGGGAGTGAAATGGATCTAGTGATAGCTCTCGGTGTTGTGAGTGGTTTTGCCTTCCTGGTTCTTATAGTAACACTTTCTCTGATGTTCTTCATACGGAGGAAATCTAGAAAGTCCACAAAGGATAATGACAAAGGTGAGACTTTCAACAGTGGTGTTAATGAAATTTTCCAACGAGGGGGCAAACAAATGGCAAACTGAACTTCGTGGTCTGTTTACCTTGTGCGCTACCAGACACGGTTAAATCTGTCGTAACTAATGAATTTACGACAACGCCAATTTCCCTAAATTCACAGAAAAGTAACACTGAACAGTGTATGAAATATAAAACTAGTGAATCGTTTTCAGACAAACTAAAGTCAGACTTTGTTGAATTTAGTGCTCTTCTGTTCTGCGTATTTTTTGTTTGTCTTTTGTTAGTAGTTTGTCTTCATTTCTTGAAACGTGACATTCCATTGGGGTGAGGGTGTCTAAACTTATAGCCTGGATTACTGACAAAAATACGAAAAGGATAACAACAGCTTTTTCCTACCTTATTGTAACGTTGTCCAAGCTACTGCCAAACAACTAAGAAAGCCTAGAATTATGGATTGTTCTGAAGAGCAAGGGCATGGTACAATACAGAGAGATCATTTCATCTCTTTTGCATGCCAAAATAATTGGTAGCTGAATTTGCGTCTATTTATCCTTCGTTCGCCACTGACTTTTCATTTGTCTTTCATCAAACCTACAGAAAGAGTGGAGGATCCAACGCCGTCTGCTTCGGCTACAGAAGTCGCTCGAGAGAACCCTTACACATCTCTTCCGCACATTGGCACCGGTCAAGGTTGGTTAATTGTCAACTCTCATACTCTTGATGGAATTTTTACAGCGGTGAAACGTGAAGCTCATGTGTAGCTCGTGTGTGAATATTGTAGGCTTCCATAAGGCTTCAAACAAAGGGCATCCACAACGCCTAGAAATCGTCATTGTAGCATCATTCTACACTGTATCCTCTTTGCTTTGTCTCTTTTCGTACTTTTGAGACAACCATTCCGACCCATCTTTTTCACGGTCCATACTCATCCTGTCCATGCTCTTCTCCAATTTAGCATCTGTTTTCATCTTCCTATCTTTTTACACAAGGAATCCGAGAGCTGGACCACAACATCCAAATCGGTTCGGTTCCAGCTTGCTCGGCAATGACTACCTCTGTCAAGTTCTCTGAGTCACAGAGGTTGATTTTACCAGTTTCACCTGTAGGAAACAAAACGAATGAAGTACCCGAAGTAACAGGTTCAAGAAGTGAGAAGATATGGAGGAACACCGTAACGGCTGAGGTCAATTGCTGCTGCCCAAATTTTACTTTGGTTAGCAAGAAACGCTGGTCCTTGCGTGGTGGAGGCTGAAGCTTGTCTAAATCACATCTGGTATTTTTTTAGTGGTCAGGTAGGGCGTCAGGCTTTATGGCCTGCCACAGGTAACTATGTAACCCGGTACTTCTTGAACTTCTGCGGAGAGGAACGAGTGGAAGAGAAGAGTTCACCGATACCGCTGATCCAGAGGAGAAGTGGCAGAAGGGAGGTCAAACAATTGGAAACGCCTCATCACAAGCGTGGATTAGTGTAATCCCCTTGGATCAATACAGCCAACTACATTCTTCTCCACTACATCGCTTGCTCTGAAAATACTTTGCTGATATTGTAAAATTTATCTCGTACTGTAATGAGGATAGTATGAAGTTTTTAACGGTATATCGGAACTGGTCTTCTCTGCAACCTGGAGGATGGATTTGGTTTGTGCCTTATAGCTTGCGAGAAAGAGGCCTTGTAATGCGAGCACAGCAACTAACCTTGACGAACGGCAGAACTCATTTTAATGTGGATTGACGAAACGGTGACGGTGATTTGCTTGGTGGAATTCCAAGGATACCACGTGATCTTCCTGTCTGCAACTCATTCCCAACCAGTGCGATTGTATTAGATCCTTATTGTCCTTGGGAACAGAAAGCAGTTGGTGCTGGTCAGGTTCCATGACGTATTTAAAACTTTGGAGGATTGTGCGAACGGTTAAAATCTGAGTACCCTACGAGGTATTAAAAGGTCAAACGCATGACTCCTATCAGATCGCACTAAGTACGAGATGCCCTTTCTTGGGCAATTTAAAAGGAAAGCCCTTTACTTTTCTAATGGAACTTTAATTTTTTTTCCTAAACGTCAAGGAAAAAAGATTGTGAACTTGCTGTCTTTGTTGAGGAATTGATTTTTATGCCTGCCTGCCTGCATACTCCAGTGGCCTTATTGACTTTTGTCCCTAGACAACCAAACCATTCGCTTTGGGTAGGGGATTTTTCGTGGAGCACATGGCTTTCTTTTTCTTGCAACCAGTGATCACTTTCTCCTCAACCCTCTTGGGTTACATGCAGTGAAACCCGTATTCAGCGGATCTGCCTTAAGCGAGCACTTTCTTAAGTGCCGACATTCATTTCCCTTAATGACTGAAACACTGACCTGTGTTGAGTGGTCACCTTTATTCGGCGGTCACGGTCACCTTTTCCGTGGTCCAAACAAGCTATTTTCTATTGCCTTCACCCTTATGAAACGGTCACTTTGTCAAGATGTACCACACAAGTGCAATAGATACAATGAGCATCACATTCAGTCGACTTTTCATCCTTTCTTTTGGCACAAAAACGGGTAGAAACACTTTGAGTCCAACTTGACAAGTTATGGATATTTCGCTTTGTCAGCAACTATATTTTCTTGATAAACTTTAGGGTCTGTCAAACCTTTATTAAGCGGTTTGTTGGCTGTTCCCCAAGGTTGACCGCGTGAAGCAAAACTGACTATACCGTCACACAGTGTAATCTAATGTCTGACAGTCTTCGTCGTTGTCGACGCATGGAGTGGATTGTTTAAAAACGCGTCATTTGTCTTTTGAGCTTGTCAATATTTACCTGATTGGTTGTCACGATCTTAGCCGTTGGTTTTCCTTTCCCGTCTTCGTAACAGCTTTATGTGTGAAGTACATCTGTATCCTTCCCATTCGTAGACAAACAGAAACTTGCATGTGTTTTTACGCTTGACCGCTGTAACCTGTATCGCATGGAATTTACGCGACATTCACGGTGCGCCTTTCTACCTTTTTAACATACAAAATTTTGATTGAAAAGGACGCGTGGAATATCAGTCGGTGCCAAATAGCTGGAACCATGTAACACGCTTCTTTTTTAAACTAATCTTTCTTATTCACACGCATATTTTTCTATGTCGCGTAGATTTCCTGTTGAAACCTGCAATGTAATGTAATGCCTTTTGACTGTTTAAAGGGCATTTAGTAGTTAATATGCGAGGTTGACACTTCTAGCATTGGTCATCTTGCATACGTCTTGCTCTTCAGCCTTAAATCTGGTCATAGCTGAAGTCAGTCGTTCGGTTTGCAGACTCTTTTCCTTTACAGTCAGGCTGCGTGTTTCCCGTTCGCTTGAGTTGAGCTGACTCACGGTTTAGGCTATGTAAGTTAGCTACAAGGAAGTAAATGTTGTGGTTCAAAAATTTTGGTTTGAAATTTTCCAACCCAGTTAAGTAGAAAATAAATAGAAACTGGTTTCGAATATTTCAAACCCCCCAAAATTTTAACCACAACATATAATAGCGAAAGACATTCTAAACCTGACGTCTCGAGAGCTAGCCCATCGTAAGCATTTTGGGGTGCTATGCTCTAACCTCAGTTCATTATCCCCTTGTTTACCCATTTGTCTCGAAACATTCTTCTGTTTTCCGACGCCATATTTTTGTGTAGCAAAAGTAACATTATGTTGTCGGACATATCTAAAGGGTTTTAAAAGAATTAAATTTTCCAGTCTCTCTAGCTGCCCTTGTCACGATGTCCCAGTTGAAACTGCACACGAGGCAGCGGGAGGGCGGTTTTGCGGAACGGGGTTTTATGTTTTCAAAAATGCGAATCCAGAACGTTCACTGTAGTTTTGCCGTTTTAAACTCCCACATCAAATATGACGCCAGAACCCAGTAGTGACCAGTCAGCGGGACAAGTATCCGTTTCATTCCTTTACTTATGCAGCTGAAATGTCACCGTTTCTTCAGATACTAATTCTTTATGCAATGCTAAGTAAAACCACGCTATCTGTACTAACCATAACGTAATTTAAGGTTTGACTGTTTAGACTTGGAATTCTGTTTTTGCTCTGTTGTACCTTTGGAAGTGGGGTCCTGCACGTTTGGAGAGACTTGTGGCAGTGTTGTACCTTTTATTTATTTGGCGCCTTCAAGTACCTGCTTACTCTTGTGGTTCGTCTTGGCCTTCATCATCCACACTATCAGCCAAAGCCTCGTCTTCGGGCTCATGGAATGTCTCTTTACATAGCAGAAGCCGTTATATCCAGCGATGCAAACAGTTTTGAAGAATCGAATGTGTTCGAATCATCTGCAAATGCTGATTTCCTTATCGCTGACAAGTGTTCCTGGGAAACTGAAAAAATTGCTGTACCTTCCAGGGTCGCGCTCAAGAAGAGATCTGCCTGTGGTACTTCCTGACGTGAAAGGAAAGATTTCTCTCATTTGATGCACCGTAATGCCAGCTGGAAGAGCTTCAAACTCGATTGTCGTACCAACAAAAAACAACGAATTCAGGATTTGCAAACAGTACTAGGTGGTCATTAGCTAAATAGCAAAGTCAGCACCTACCTCTCAACTCAAAATCATCCGAAGACCTTGCCTTTCACTGGTTTATTCATGTTTTGACGATTTGAACCTGTTTGGCCCTGTTAGGAAAACCAGCAACCCATGACAAAGTGTACCTTCCGCAGTTTCTTTCACTAGCTTTTGTGCCCAGGCCGGTCCTGTTTTGCCTTTATTCCTTCTAGAATCATCGTTTCTAGGTTATTGGCATAAACAGTACTTCCTAGTAGCTGGTAAACAAAACCGAATGGAACTGTGCAGCTACATGAGGGCCATGGAAATCACTGGAACAATATTTGTACTCCTGTACACTTATCACTTTGGTGACATTATCAAACTAGCTTTCTAAATGAGGTTGGGACCACTTCAAGATGGCATTGCGTGGCACAACTTGTTCGTCAGACTTTTAACTTGTCGAGACATGGTTCACAACACTTAACCTTATGATCCACATCAGGGCTTGGTAGAAGCCGCGCATCACGAGCAGCGTTCACTTCAAGCTTGTCGCTGGTCCTGCAGAACTTTCAAACTACACCAAAATATTCTTCTTGAATCCAACCAGGATTCCCCTGTGGGCACGAATCTCTGAAGATAAATTCGATAATCATTAGCGGTAATACGGCGTATGCTTTTCAGTCCTGGCGACGAGTATCACGACATTACAGAATCAAGATGCTCGAATCACTTGGTTTCTTCTTATTTCCGTAAATAGTCAACAGAAAAGAGTTGGCAGTTGCATTTATCCTCAAAATCCCTTCCCAGAGGTTCACTAGTTGTTGCCAAGTTATTGACCAATCCAAGGATCACGAATGTTTGGAATTCGAATGTTGGTTTGTTGTCAAGAGGCCAGAGGCATCCTTATGGTACATTACACCTCTGGTTTTTTTGCACTTCAGCTGTGGCCAACGTCCACGCGTGGAGCACACACGTTTTCTTTGGATGTCCTTCTACCCAATTTTATAGTCTAAACGGTTTGCTGGGGCTGAAACATCTTCTCTTCATCTACACACTGAAAACGGCTGGGGCTTTTTCCGTGCCTCAACGTAATAAAGCTGGCACCCCAACTTCAAATTTACCCTCATTACTGCTTTTGGCTGGCCGAGGTTGTGGCTGCCCATTTAGGAAGTCTCTCTGTGTTGGGTAAGGTCAAGTTGTTGTCCTATTGCAATGAGGTGATTATGGCGTCTCCAAGGACCTAACTTAATGGCTATACTGCATAACCCACTCCTTGTCTTTTATCCAATTGTACAGTCGATGGTAGCTGACTCCCTCTCCCTTCAATTTCAGGGCCTGGGGAAACTGGCCCCCCAAGCAGACCGACAGACGAAAGTGATTGTTCCCAACCTCATCGGCAAGATGCAGGTAGTCCAACAAATCGATGCCTTTGTTCCCTTTTTGATGGGATACCCACATCAACTCGTCGAAGTTATCAATCCGCTCAACGCAGATATATCGCGTTTTGCAAGGCTGAGGGTAGGACGACTCCCAATGGCTCCCCGCTCCCAGCAGACGAACGGACTCTGATGCATTTTTGTACAAGGCTGGTCGACAATATGAATCCGTATTCCTCCATTAAATTACACTTGTCTGCCGTGCGTTCACTCCATATGGACAATGGTTTATGTGATCCTCTGCTCAACTGCCATCAGTTGGAATATCTTATTAAAGGAATTAAGCAAGTGGAGGGTTCGTCCAGTCCAAGGCGTCTTCCCGTTACGATTGATCTAATGAGGATAATCCACCAGTCTTTGGATTTTACTTTCCAGGACAATGTTATGTTGTGGGCGGCATGCTGCCTTGGTTTCTTTGGTTTTGTAAGGACAGGCGAATTCACCGTTAACGGATCATCCTTTAATGCAGAGACTCATATGACCATCAGAGACATTGAAGCCGATTCAGAGGTCAATTCTTCTTTCCTAAAAGTGCACATAAAGCGCCCTAAGATGGAGCCTTTTCGTAAGGAATGCGATGTTTACGTTGGTAGAGGTGATACTTGCATGTGTCCACTTGAGGCTATAATCAGCTACTTAGAGGCTCGTGGATCGACTTCAGGGCCCCTGTTCCTACATCTCGATGGCACACCATTAACACGGCAAACGTTGTCGTCGACATTGAAGTCCATCCTTGACTCAGCTGGGTTTTCAAGTGCTCACTCAGGATACAGCTTTCGGATTGGGGCAGCTGAAACTGCAGCTTCACGGGGCGTTTCCGGTCATCTCATCAGAACGCTAGGGCGACGGTCCAGTAGAGCCTACGATGATTACAGCAGAACTCCTGTCTGTTCGATTCTTCGTGTTACCAAACAAATACTTTAGCAGGTACGAATCGTGCGGTCTTTGTGTGGACAATGGCCGTTAAAAACTGCTTTAAATGATTCCATCCCCTGGGCACCAAGTCTCCACCGACACTAATATTTTAACCTTGTTTTTAACTGTAACCTTTTTTCCTTCCATCCGTCAAACCATGGAACTAATCAATTTAATTTTAACAAAAATATCTGGAAAAACCATATTAACGCTGGTAGTTACCATTCTTCAAGCCTGCTACTCCAAGAGCGCAGTTAGGTAAACGTTTAAAGTGGTTTTGTCTTGGTGCACACTAGCATCGATTTACTTGAATGTGCTTGATATGGGGTAGCCAAGTCTTGGCCCTTTGTCGCGTGACACTAAGGTCTCCACCGAGAGCTTGGTGTCGGATGACACAGAAAGGTCCAGGACTGGAGCAGATAAGGTTAGAGTAGCGATAAGCACGGCTGTGGATCAATGTAACGTTAAGAAACTTTCTATTTGTTGTTTGCAGAAAAAATGCTCCGCGATGCACCATATACGCTCATCAGCGACCTTGCCAAACTTCTCAACCCTGGGGGTAGATGGAAAGAGCTTGGAGGTCGTCTTGATTTTAACAATACGCAAATAGGCAACTTTGCGCTAGTGCAACAGAATGCCACACAAACAATGCTAGAAGAATGGGGCCACAGAGATTGTGGGACAGTCGTAGCCCTCCAAAAACTATTTCGTTCAATGAAATGGACAAAAGAAGAAAGAATATGTGCAGAGTACGTGTAGCGCTGCTTTCCGTCCGCTAATTTCTTACGTCATTCTCAAGAGTAGTGAGAAAGCATTTTTGTCGTCGTTGTCTATTCCTCGTGTACGTGGCCTTCTACGTGTGTATCTCCTTTTATTTATTGGATACATCACTCAAGAAATGGTAAAAGAGGAAATAATGAGAGCGTTCGTGTAGTGTACTCTCTTCTTCAATTTGTTAGTTGTGCGTTTTTTAATGTTTTCAGGAATTTTTGCAGTCACGATTTTTCATTTCTCTTTGTCCAAAAGGATCAAACAGTACTCTGGATTATAGAATTGTGATCTCTAAACCACTGACAGTGTTTAAAACAGTGAAAAGCTTTACTTAGAGTGCATTTTGGCTGATAACATGCATGCGTACATTGTTTATGGATTCCCCATTCTCGAAGACTTTATAAGGGCAGTTAATCTGAAAGGAATATTTACGGGTCAAATCATGGCAGAAAAAGGTTACAAGAAAAACGAGAGAGCCCCTGGAAAGTTACTCCCCATCGAGTCAGTTCCAAAAGCTTTTGAATTCTCCAGTTCTTTTTGGCCAGAAGATGTTTTCAACTCAATCAGAAGTGACGGTTCGTTCTTGTCGTTAACTTTGCCTTTAGCGATCAAGCCCGTAAATATCCCGCCCCCGTGTCTCCGAGAATGTGGATTCTCAGTTCAAAGTAGCTTAGTCCTTATTTGGAACTGTTTGTTTTCCCTTTTGGGTATTTTTTAAAAATGGAAGATCGTGGCTTGGTCTCAATCAATACGCTTCTAGCGATAACTTATGTACAGTGCGTCTTAAATTCTCGTGTATAATTTCTTAATTTATTATTGCTTCGCGCTTGTCAGTGGTTTTAAATGAAACTGAAGAGACTTTGGAGTTCTTTGTTATTGAAAATAGCTCTCAGAGAATATTAATTTTTCTTTAGAGAAAGTGCTTTGGGTATCTACGCATTTGGCTAAGAAACAAATGAAATAACTGGTATTAAAATACCGTTTAGTAGTCACGTAGGTGACAAAACAATGATAATTTATACTGCAACCGCTTGAAACAGAATATGCCTCTTCAGAAGCTACAGGGACATTTGAACAATGGGATTCCAGGGATCAAGTTAGTAACTGAAGATAGTTTTAATTGGCCAAAGGTAACGATTAGCGAATCGCAGTTTTCACCCGATTCTGATCGCAAAGGCCTGGTCTTTAGTCTCCCTTAAACTTCCCCAAATTTCACTCCGCATTTCAAAAACGAATAGTGACAGCTGAAATGTAGCACCACAGGAGTTGGATCACAGAGCTATCCAAAAAACTTAATATTGAAGTCAGATGAAATGTGGCCATAAGTGACTGAGTTATACTATTGTAAGGGCAAGATCAAGAAATGAGAGCACTTTCTAGAAAAAATAACATAATGGGAACTGTCCGTCGCTTCGAACTCATTACTCATCTTGTATTATGATTTTCTTTAAAAAGCATTCATAGCCTGATGAACGATTCTTTCTTTGCAAATAGATACTTATAGCTTGGACAGTTGTTTTTCTCAATAAATAATGCATAGTTAGTCTTTGCAAAATCTATATTTTGGAAACGTTTGCGCAAATAATACATATTTTCTTATACCGAATTATTTTGCCTTAGTCACGGCCACGTTTGAGGATAAATTGGTACCGTTAATAGTTGTTGTGAAGTTTTGGATTCATGAATATATTTTAATGTTGAAGATTGAATTTTGAGGAACTTTCTGAAAGCCAAAAAGGATTCGTTATTTTATGCGATATAAATTGATAATTATACAATGTTTAAGAGGAGAATATTTTTGAAAGAAAGTGAGAGGGTTTCAGATAATCATATAATATTGAAAGAATAATATTGTGTACAACATAAATCCTGCCAATGGGATGATTTTATACACAGGCAAATGTTAGGCTAAAGATATTTTGTAAAGAACTGTAAAAATTGAAAAACATTCTTACACATAGTTTGTGCGATTAGGACTTATCTAGTGTTAATTAAGTTACTACAGTTGAAAAGCACATTATTCAAAATGGTTTTACCTCGGTGAAAGGTAAACGTTACTCTCGGTATTGCTCGCTTTGTTGTTCTATTTCTGTCCTGTTCTTGATCAACTTTGTTTAGAGCATCATTAGCAGTTGTAACACCAAAGTGAAGCCAAAAAATTTTCTACCGTTCTTAGAATTTACTTTTTCCTAAGTAATTAGCCTCTTGTTAATGGTTCTCTGTGGTTGGGCTTTTCCCATCAACCTCATGTCTCCATGGAATTGCCAAAAAAAGTTATGGTATGTCATCCGAGTTTTCCTTTGTGGTTTAATTTTACCAATGGTTCAAATTTCATTTGTTTTTTTACTAACGTTAGGTATGGTAGTGTATTATAATTAGTTTCAAATAGAGGAGAGTAAAATTTGAACCAAAAATAAAAAATTTACCCACAACATAAGCAAGGTTAGGAATACATGACCACAACTAATTTTCTTCCTCTCCAGCAGCACTGTCAGTGTGCCTTTTGTGTTAGATCCTAAAGTGTGATCATTCTTAGCTACACTTCCATGTACAGGTGAAAAGTAGTCCTAATTTCAGACAGAAACACAATTGTCTCTGTCTTTATTTTATTTTTTACTTTTTTTTTCTCACTCAAGGAGATGTGGGGTTGATGAACATTTTGTTTCTTAAGGTTTTCTATCACCTGCCACAAATAAAACGCTTTTTAAAAAGGAAAGGTTTTATTGACTTGGGAGGATTAAAAATCTTATTTAAAATACCTAATTTATTCACCAGGCAGTCATTTTTGCTTGGACATTTAATGCAAAAGTATTTAAAATCCAAAAATATTTTTGCCATATACAATGACAATGTTATTATGCTGTTGTAACTATTAGCATTAAAAAGATGTTCAGATAAACTTGTCTCAGTGTTTGTCAATATGGGGGGAGTGGGCTGGCTGGTTGTGCTGTTCTTTCTTGGTCATACATCACTGATGTACTGAAGTGGGGGATCATTTTCCAAACTTTCTTTGTTTTCAGGGGGTCATTCACCCAGGGTGGGTCTCCCATATGAAAGTGATGGGGATGCTTGTCAGAAAATTAAAATTAAATCCCCAAGGGAGACCAATGTGGGTGTGGCTTAAGCTTAAACTGAACCCTAGAGAAGACCATACTAAAACAAACATCACAGCATTTTTGTAGATTTCTTTTTGCACAGCCCTAAGAGACACCTAAATGGGCAAATACAGTGACTTTCCGTTCCAATCACCCTGAGTGAGACGAAAATCTGCCATTTACATCCCCAAGAGAGATGATGAGCATCCCTTCATTTTTATAATGGCAGTTCCCCTTGGGTCATTCACAATACGTCTTAAGGAAATTCTTAAGCCACTGTCTGCTTTTTGTAATATTAGAATATCACTTCACATAATTATGTTTTTCCATGAACTGGAGCCCAAATTATATACACATCTTCAACGTTTATATTGAATATGCTGTTACAGGACCCTTATTGATAGCAGTTCAGTTTTTATTCTGAAATGGTCATCCTGTTTAAACATGTTATTATTATTATTATTATTATTATTATTATTATCATTATTATTATTAATATTATTATTATTATTATTATTATGAAGCACGGATGACTATAAAGGGTCTTATATTAAAGCACAGCAAAGTGTAATCTGTAGGACTAACTGTTACATTAGATTTTATTTAATTTTCCTTAGAGAGGCGCTGTTAGGGTAATGATACATTCTGACAAGTGACATGGTCTTGAAACAGCTACTAAGACAAATGAAATGGCAACAAGTGACAGAGACCATTTCAAAACCTGCTTTAACACACTAACACACACAAGTGAGATACTGACAGCAAGTGACATGACTTGCTCCTTACTACAAAGACATATATAACCCACCTCTCTCGTTTCTAAAGTGGCGAATAGATGGCTAAACCGAGCAAAACGGGAGCAAAATTGCCCCGGAGACGAGATTTCATCACGAAGTTCAGGAGGAGCAGCACGATAGGCAGGGTGATTTACGGTCCTGTTTTAGAGAACGAGTGGGAGAATGGGGAGAGAACGGGCGGAGGAGGCTAGGTGTTAACCGCGGTCAAACGCACGAGCATGCGCAATGCACTCGTATCCGGTCCCGGCCGGGGAAATTTCCCGCGCGAAATTTTAATTGAAACCATTGCAGAGACCGGTGTCAAGCAAAGTATAGTTGAACAATCGTCAGAAATACGCTAAAGTTAAGCGAAATACTTCAAAGTGAAGGTTTTTGTTTTCACAGTTAATAGTTAGATAAATTTTCATTATTCTCCGAGTTCACTAAATTGTTTTGACCTTCACTAAAAAAGTTCTTCGTGTTAAAAGAGCCGACATGCGAAAGCTTGTCGTCGCCATTTGCTTAGCCTTGTTTACTGAATGTCGCCGTTCCAATGCGTGACGAGTCCACGAAGGGAGAAGCCAACAGGAAGAGAAAACTGTAGTCAAAAACAGCTCCGGAGTGTTGATTAAGTTTTATCGAGGGCAGAAGGGGTACCTGCTGAAGGATCATGGCCTTGCCTGAGGCATAGAAACGCGATACTTGCCAAGGACAAACGCTGCTCCTGTCCGTCTTCGTGGGGACACAGTAAAACCATTTAAAATTCCAATCCTCGAGAGACTGTATGCAGTATTTGACGAGGTGGGCAGGAACAACCTGACAACGTTACCGACTACAAACCTCGGACAAAATGGTGCAATAATTATGCAGAAGCAACGCAGTTAATAAATCTCTTCACTCCAAAAACAAACGAAAGAGACATCAGAAAATATGGTAAACCACACTTTACTAAAATTTTGTTCTCAGCAATTTGAATTCATTGTCCTCTCATTTTAAGTGATATTTTATAAGCAGATGAACAACTGTACAGAAATATTTTTTTCTCGGTTAATGGTTTTTTTTCAACTCTTCCCTCCCCTCCCCTCCCCTCTGCATGACCTATTTCCTTGATTACCTTTTGAGCTCCTGATTAGGTGAGCCAAGGCTTTCAACATTTTGCTATATATAAACGCAGTGTGCTTTGCATTTTAAGCTCGTCGGAAGCAATTAACTACAAGTGATCATCGAAAAACTGGTTGGAGTCATCCCTGTTTCCAGTTGTCAGAAAAAGAAATGGAAGTAAGGGGTGTCCTATTTGTGATTGAAACAGAAGAGAAAAAATGGAATTTAACTTTTCACTTAGACCATAATAATGCACTTTGTTTAAGCCAGAGAGGTGATCAAAGATCAAGAAAGAAGACTTTAAGAAAAAGCAGAAAAAAAAATAATAATAAACAGCTAACAAAGCCTTGAGAGGATAGCTGCCCATCTCCAAATGATGGCTGGTCAGTTAGACTGCTTGGCTAACAAGATTTTCTAAAAGACAGTCTAAAATACTGTAAGAAAGAAGACAAAATTGCAAATAAAATTGAGTGGAACCTTTATTTGTCTTTTCAGTTAAATTAGGTGTTCTTTATGTACATCATTTCCATTCTTTCTTCTCATTTTGCACCCTTTTCTCATGGATCTGCTTCTCCTTCAGGGTCTAGACTCTGTGTCTTCTATTCATCCCCATCCTAACTTTCTGTACAAAAATAAGATAGATTTAATCAAATAAATAATAAGTTGTCAGATTGTTATAGCAAGAACAAAACTACAGTAGATACCAAGTACCTTCCCTTTTAATGCTATATGAGCATCTAGTAACCCACAATAATCTCTAACTCCTATTATTTGGCCCACCTTAAAGATGCATACAAGATCATTAAACACCATGGCAGTTTAAATCAACACAGAAGGTTGTACAACTGAGACCTCATTTACCACCCCCCCCCCCCCCCCCCAATTGCTAGTAAATTAAACTGTAAAACTAAGACCAAGCTGCGAGCATTGAATGGACAGCGTAATGAAAACAGAAGCCTAGTCATGAATGTAAACAAACATGAAGAATAAGCAATAGTGTTGAAATGACAGCATGTACACTGATGTATGGTCAATTTGCAATGTCAAACAGTCAAAAATAATCTTATGCTGCTGTGATTATTGAACTTATGTGTGGTTATTAAACATCTGCTAAAACAAAAACCTTTTTCCCCTCACAATGTGCCTGGCCTAAAACAATAAATAACACCGACACTATAGATGTTCATACATCTTTTTTGAGCTCGATTATGTTTACTAAACTCATGTGATGTGGTCATTGAATTTTATGAATGAGATCTAAAATAATTATTCATTATCGATACATTTTGTTTATTATTAATACAGACTTAAACCCTGAGCGAGATAATATATTTGATGTGAAAAGGTAAGAACAAGCTTAAAATTAAGGTCGTCAGTCATAAAAGAACAGTTTCATCGCAAAAAAAAACACAACCGGACAATTTACTAAATTTTTTATTTTGCAGAACGAACCAGAGCCCAAAAGATATGGTTTGTATTAAATAAAAATACCAACCATTCAAATTACGTTCAAGCCAGTGTTAGTATAAAGCATTACAGAAAGCTTAAACAATTTAAAACTATTTAAACTTGAGCTATACTTTTAGCGGCCACAAATGTGTGCCACCATTTTGATCAACAAGAGCATAAGAGCACTTGGGGAATATTATGATTGTCAAAGGCAAGTTTACTCATACTTACATTTCCTGTTATACGCTCTTCTTATTCTTCCTATTCACCGCCAGTGAACTTTCTTGAAATACAAAGAAAATTTCTCTGTTCTTGCCCGCAAGAAGACGTAGCCACATGCGTATAGATTTTCCAAATCGAATGTAGCGATCACCAAGCAAATCTTCGCGCATGCTCAGACGTTTGACCGCGGTGGAGGCTAGGTGTGGCTCAAATCACACATCAATTTTTTCATTCTGCCTCTGAGCTTAACAAATAGCTCTCGTCAATTATCAGCATTACTGCAAAGTAAAACTCCAAGGCGGTTATTTCGGGTAATTTGTGTCTACAAGTGTTACCCCTGGTTCCTGTGGCAACTCTAACCCTTAAACTCCCGTCAGAGCCCCCGTCACTTTATAGGAGAGTCCCCCACACCCCTTCCCCCCATCCCCTCCCAGGGATTAAGCAATTATTAAAAACTCACCTCTAGAAGGGATCAGGCGGAGAATCCGGCCAACCAAAAAAATAATTGGAAGAGTTAATTCGCTCTCCATGCCCCATATACTATTGACATCCTAATTTTGATTAATAAAGGTACCTTGACATGGACAGTTGGGATAATAGTCTTAATATTTGAAGTTTTAAGTAGAAAAGTTAAGCTTATATAAATCCGTAAAAGCTCAAAATCTAGGACAATTCCAAATTTCAACTGTAAATACTGCCAAAAGGTAAGTTGCGTGACACTCACCTTCAAACTTTCGTGACCACCAGAGAAATCGCGTGACATTTTCTTTCCCAGTGTCATCGTGCAATCAATGGAACGCCCGACATATTTATTGACGCAAAGAGAGATTTTCGACAATAGTATTGTTAGTGTGTTGAAACTCGGTCACTGCGACGTCAAAATGAGCCGTGCCCATATGTTATACGATAATAAACCACTGGATTCGGTTCCTGTGAGTCCTGTACGGTGGGAAAAAGGCTGGGAACCTGAGCAAATATTCCGTCTACAAAGGTTTGCTTTTTAAGTTATAGTTAGCCAGCGACTAAGAGCGAGAGACGACAACGTTGTGGTTATCATTTTAGATTTACATATAAAACTAAAAATCGTCATATCGTAAGTATCCTTCTTCGAAGGAAAATTGTGAATGGATGGAAACTAGCAGAATCGATGGGGTTCTTGCAAGCACAGTGTGAATCCATCATCTAGATGAGATGTCAGGTTTTCTTATCTTTTGTATCATGGAACTTCAGCGAAAACAGTCTAAAACCGCAGTTTCTTTACGAGTACGTCTACCAGGCATATGACCATATGTGTCATGCCTCAAAGAAGTCCGTGCCCTTTAATTAACCCAATTAAAAAAGGCAACAAAGCAAAGCAATTTTGCAACCCTCAAGTAAAAGTTGTCATTTTACAAAATATATCAAGTTATTTGACATTGGGCTCTTACTTCAGGGCAAAAGATATTAGTCTTTGCTGATGAATACTATAATTTCTTGCACCAGTGACCTGTGAGTTTTTTTTCCTTTAAGCACTGGAGGTGTTATTGTTGAGGGAACATTACATGGCAGATTGAGATTTGCTATTACAGACCCTTTCTCTGGTACCCAAAAGGTATTTCAGATCTTTTTATGATTGATTGACATTTCGACTAAAACTTTTTTTTTTTTTCAACATGAGTGGTATTGTTTTTTTTTCCTAGACTTAATTAATTTTCTCATCAAATGAATTTAACACATGCAAAGTTTTATTTCTGGATGTATTTTGATTGCACCCTACCTTTATAATTTAACAATTATTGGATGAAGTTCGTGATATTTAATAGTGGCTTGGATACACTTTAGGTGCTTTCATTTTACGTGACCACTATTAGGGCCATTGCAGTACCTTTCAGTGGCTTTCAAGGGTGACAACCAAAAAAAGGAAACTATCCATTACTCTTTGAAAGTTACTGTTATTTATTGGTTCAAATGAAACTGAGCCATGCCCATGGGATTTTGCTTTAGGGGTGTTTTGGAACATCTCCTGGGGGAGCATACCCCCCCCCCCCCTTCGCCCCTTCGCCCACCCCCTCCAGCTAGTATTATCATGCTAACACATTGGATTAGCCCCCTTCCTGACCTTGCAAAGTTTGGGTTCTGTTTGGCCATCCGATCCACGTGAAGGTCCAGCCACTTGCAGTGCAAAGGCAGTACCTTCATTTCTCTGTTATTTTAAGACCCTAAGTAATGGTCCTGCGTGGGGAATTGAACCCGCAACCTCCCACTCTGCAGTCAAATGCTCTACCACCTGAGCTAATCATGCTAACACCTTTGGAGTAGCCCCCTTCCTGACGTTGCATAGTTTAGGTTCTGTTTGACCAAGGATTGATGGTATACTGGCTTGACTAGCTTGAAACAAGTGTTTTTCATCTCTGGAGTGAATAAGATATCATCTTTAAAAAAATACTTCCAGGGATGCTCGTTATCTTCTCAGGGCTGTAAATTGCAGATTTTGGTCTCACTTAGGGTGTTTGGGATGGAATATCACTATATTTGTCCAAAAAACGTTGTGACAATGACCACACAGAAATCTCCTTTGCGCGTCAGTTTAAGCTTTAGCCACATCCTTATTGGTGTCCCTCAGGGGTTTAATTTTATTTATTACTATTTTATTATTATTACTTTCTTTGCAGTGTTTTAGATTGTGATTTTTTGTAACTGCAATACAACTTCTGTATCCTACACATGGTTCTAGCATCATTGCTAATGAAAAAATAAATATTATTTGTCTCGAAACAGTGGAGGTATGTTGTATTGCAAATAGAGATGTCCAAAGCATTCAAGAGGAAGTTTGATGCAAGCTCTGGAAGGGAAATTGAACCAAACTATGGAAAGGACAAGAAAGTCAGCACTGGTTATTTAATGTCCTCTTACAGTAAGTCAGTCGATAAAAATTAATATTAGATCGTAATTATTTATCCTGGCAGGTAAAAGTTCCCCCACCCCACACACTCCAAAAGAAAACTTTAAAAACCCAGTGTTGTTAATTTTTGGTTAAAAGTATCTCGATAAGCTCATTCCATAAAGTTTGATCCTTTTCCCCTGCATCAGGTTCTTCAAAGCTGGAAGAAAATGCTTGTGAACAAAAGAAAAAAATAACAGATTAAAATTTAACCTCAGGTTTAATAGTGCTAATTAGTCTTCAAACAACTGGGCCCTGGAGCTGAAATGCATGCCTGGGCAGGTTTGGGGGTGGGCCAAGGGGGCAGCAGCCACCCCTTTTCCTTTGAAATTTTATCTTATTTTTGTATAATTTTGTCTCAGAAAAATAAAAAGTATCTAGAATAGCGCCGTTGAGTGTTCCAGCCACTCCTTTCTGCTGAAATGCATCCCACAATTGTTTCTGAGATTGATACTGTGGACGCGCTGGTCAGCTATTGGCAAATATTAAATTTTTCCCAGTCCCTCGTTACACTCCCAGAAGTCTTTGCAAAAGATACCTTGACCCAGTAACCTTCTTACTTCTTAAGTGGCAAATAGAGGATCATTGGTGCAATTCTGAGGGTGCAATTGAGAAGGTTAATTATTTCCAGAATGGTGGTGGGGGGAGGGGGGGCAAAACAATAAACCATTCATGTGAGGAATTTGTTTTTTTTTTTCTGGAGCAACATGTCTTCCATTCTTTACAGGTTTATTTGCACTCTCACACACAAAAACACCATTCATAATTTAAATATTATCCCGTCTAATAGCCTGGGGTTAGCCTCCTGTGTGGACATTCTTGGGGGTTCATCACAAGTTTCTTTCCCAAGGGGAAGAAACGTTTGACAAAGCCCTAAGAATGTCCATATGGCAGGCTAGCCTGGGACTAGTAAGACAACCCACTGAGCTATTTTTCAACTGTTGTATTTTCATGTAGAAACTAGCACAGCACAAGATTCTGATAAAATTAATGTCACTGAAGCAAAGAGGATGACCACAGTGTCAGAGTTAGAAAAACTTACAGAGAACAAACTACCAGAGAGGGGCAATGCAAACCAAGCATTCTGGTGTGAAGAAAAAGATTTAGAAAAAATAGAACTGTTTCAAGGAGACCATGTGAGATTGAAAACCAAAGGGGGAGGTCCACTTATTGGTAAGGAATAGTTAAAGAAATTATTAAATTTTTCTAGCCATACTAGTTAAATACAAAGGTGTTCTAGATTGCTTAAAGTTATTTTTTTGGTTAAATTTAATGCTCATCCAGCTGACAGTCTAATTTATTGCCCACATAACAAGTTAATAAAAAGGTGTGCTTCATGGTACATGTATCTCATGGTCTATACAGCCTTATTGGGCCATAGAAATGCCATTTAAATGTTTAAATCTCAAGTGGAATCTTAAGCCTTAGATGAGTGTTTCCTCTGTATACTGTTGTAGGCCACAGCTCTTAAACGCTCCGTGAAGAATGAGAAATTGCCCATTTGTTGAAAATTTAAAGGTATCTTGTCATTCCTTTAAGAGTTTATAGTGAAACTCAATGAGAAGAGTGCTACAGTCACAAATTACACAGGGGGAGAAGAAACAGGCAGTTCATGGACAGACAAGGTGATGTCATTCAAAGGGCAACAAGAAAGTACACCAGATGAAGGAGAGGGAGCTGCCGATGATGAATGGGTGGGTAACTACACTGTAGATCAACAATATTAGTAACCCTGGGCGCTTTCCATTTAGTCAAAATTTCCGGAATTTCTGTTTCGGCAGTAAATAGAACACGTTTCGTCGGCTCGTCCCACTGGAAAATTCCCAGAAAAAGTGGAAAATCTAAAAAGGTGGGCCCGTTTTCCCGGTTGGAATTTCCGAACGGAATGTCATGTTCCATTTACGTTTCTCGTAGTTTGTACCGGTTGAGGTCCATGGTCAGGCACCGCGAAGTACCGGGGTTTAAGACCAAATGGAACAACTTTTCACCAATCGGAAATTCCACTTTTGCTCCAGCCGAAATTTCCGGGTTTTTTCCCTAAATGGAAAGCGCCCCCTGTCAACTCAGGAAATGAACAAAGAGGGGCGGGTGATCAGGCATAGTAACACGATTTACCATTTTCATTAAAGGTTCCAGTACCTATCGAGGCAAAAGCTGTTGATTTCTTCGGATTGCTGTTCGGAGAACCAGTTTTTGATCTCACTGTGGAAGAAACAAACCGTTATGCAAGACAAAAGTTGGCTCGATCAGCAGCAAGGCTCGCAAAGTGGACAGACGTAAACAAACAAGAATTGAAGGCTTATTTTGGCCTTTGTATTATCATGGGAATCAATACCTTGCCACGAATCGCCATGAGCTGGTCCTCCAATCACTATATTGGCAATATAGGAGTTCAGGAGACTATGACAAAGAATCTCTTCGAGGAAATCAGCCAATATATGCATTTTAGCAATTCAACACAACAACCATAACACGGACATGATGATTACGATCGCTTGTTTGAACAAAGTTCGCCGAATTATGAACATGGTTTTGAGTAATTTCAAGCGAGTTTACGATCCTTCAAAAAATATGTGAATCAATGAAGGAATGATTGCATATAAAGGCTGCCTTTCCTTTTGACAGTTCATGCCAGCTAAGCCGACTAAATACGGCATAAAAGTTTGGATGGCTGCCGATGCAAAAAACGGTTACGTCTCAAATTTTGCTGTTTACCTCGGCCAAGCTGAAAATAACCGCCGTAGAATTCGCGGTCTTGGCTACGATGTTGTCATGAAAATGACAGCACCTTTTTTAAATAATTACAGGCACATATTTTCGACAATTTTTTCACAAGTACAAGGCTTCTTGATCACCTTTTTGCCCAAAACACATATGCATGTGGAACGGTGCGTTGTAATTGTAAGGACTTGCCACCTTGCACCAAAAAGTAAGCTAAGGTTCGGAGAAATGGCTATAGGGCTCAATGCGGTCAACTTGTTTTTACTAAGTGGCACGACAAGCGAATGTTGCTTTTCTTTCAACTAATGTTTCTCCTGATGAGCCCTCCCGACCGGTTCCCCGCATTCATAATGGGTAAAATGTGAATATTGAAAAGCCGAGAGTTTCAGATGTTTACACTGCTCACATGGGCGCTGTGGATCGTGCTGACCAGCTTCGTTCTTTTTATTGCTCTGGGTGGCAGTCAAAAAAGTCGTATAGATACATATTTTGGTTTCTTTTTAATGTATCTGTTTGTAATGCTTTTGTTCTTGAATCAGAACACATTGGATCGAAGCGTGAATCGGTATATTTCAAACTGGACCTCACACAACAACTAATCGATGGCTTTTCGCAACAAAAATGAAAGCGTAGGTCGAACGAGGTTCCACCAAACCATGCTGTCCCTCAAGGTCAGCATGTTTCAGTTCGTATAGAGGGCAGAAAAAGAAAATGTGTTCAATGCATAGATAGTGGGCGAAGAACACCCAAGGCAGGGGCGGATCCAGGATTTTTTTTAGGAGGGGGTGCACTCATCTCTTGCTCTACTTCAACACCAATAAACCACATAGTTTTTTTTTAGAAAACCGCAGGCCATCTCCGGGGGGGGGGGGGGGGAAGGGTGTACCCCCTGCACCCTCACCCTAGATCCGCACCTACAAGGGCTACAAAGTGGAAACAAGATATGAGTGTAGCATTTGCAAAGTGGCACTGTGCCGAACCAGCTGTCACAATGACTTCCATTCAAGGTCATAAAACTTTCTTATTTACCAACACAAATCTGGCAGGATGAGCCATTCTATTATATTTTTTATATATTCTGACAATTTCTCTTGTTTTTTTGTAAAAAAGTAAGCTATATTGTGATAGATTTAGAAATAAATTCTCACTCAATGTTTGACAATAGGCGCTGGGAATGGCCGCAAATTTGAATTTTTTTCATTACTTGCAATTTTATCTTAGATATCTTGTGAAAGCAGGGAGAGTTGTCTTTATTAATTCTTCAGACAAATAAATTGACTCCTTGGCTTCATGATTGTGTAGTTTATTGTGTGAAACAAGGCTCTGAAATCTACTGAGCATGCATGTTTTGATCGAGTATCACAGCCATCTTTGATCCTTGATAATTGTTCAGGAAGCTGGGGGGTTTGGGGGTCATTAGCCTATAGTAGTGAAAGGGTTAACACATGAGTCATGTGTGATTTTCCTTCCCATTAACTGCAGTCTTCAAGGCGTGTAACACTAATGTCTCTGTATAGCTGTATTTTTCTCTTATTGTTCTTATATTTATTTTGCCAGCATTGTCAAGGGTTCTTCGATAGTTAATTTGTATTTTTAGTGGCTGCAATCTAAGCAGTGCATGTTGACATTGGTTCGGATGTTTTGTGTTTTGTAGCTCTGTGGTGGTTTTAAGTAATTTGTAGCTTTTGTATTATATTATTTCAGTGTGAAAAAAATTAACAAAAGTTGTTAAATTACGAAAAAAATGTCCACTTGCTGGTTAAACCTCCACTTGAAAACATTGCTATAAACCAATTTTTATGTTGACTTTCTCAGTAAAACAAAGAAATCCACATTTAGGGAATAATTATTCATGAACGATCTGAATTTCTCTGCTGATTTTTCTTTAGGATGACTGACTTACACTGCAGTTGTACTACTCAATAAGACACTAAAGGAATGATTCTGAAGATGTGTCTACCAGTAGCAGGACAAGAAGAAGACAAGAAACAAAAATTAATTAGCTGTTTTTGCTGTCAGCCCAGTCTTAGTGAAAAACAGAAAGACAGACAACAAAAACAGATATGTAAAAGATAGGATACATTAATTTCAAATACCAGTGCCTTAGCAATGATCAAACCATGGGGTAAAAGTATAGGATCAGCAGTTTTTTTGGAAATTCTGAGGTTTGACATTATTATTGTAATGTTTGAAACAAAGTTATATTTGGAAGCAAAACTATCCTGTACAAATTATTGTTTGTCAAAAGTTTTCAAAATATAGTTCAATGTCTGTTGGACAATTCTTTGTGTTATCATGCTTGTCTGAACAATGTTATGTTCGTCTCAGACCACCTGATGACTGCTAATATGGATCCCTGTCTTCATTGTCCATCTCAAAGCATCTTCAAAATTAATTTTATTTATAATAACCAGAAAGACAACCAAAACAGATACTGTAAAAGATAGGATACATTAATTTCAAATACCAGTGCCTTAGCAATGATCAAACCATGGGGTAAAAGTATAGGATCAGCAGTTTTTTTGAAATTCTGAGGTTTGACATTATTATTGTAATGTTTGAAACAAAGTTATATTTGAAAGTAAAACCATCCTGTACAAATTATTATTGTTTGTCAAAAGCTTTCAAAATTTAGTTCAATGTCTGTTGGACAATTCTTTGTGTTATCATGCTTGTCTGAACAATGTTATGTTTGTCTCAGACCACCTGATGACTGCTAATATGGATCCCTGTCTTTATTGTCCATCTCAAAGCATCTTTAAAATTAGTTTTATTTATAATAACCAGAATTAATAATAAACTGTTTACAAATAATGGTCAAACATAAATGGAAGCGTCTAGTTGACTCTAAATAAAATAACTTCGTAATCTTATTGCAATTTTTTAATAAATTAGTTGGGGGCAATAATGCTTTAGAAGAGCACCAGCTCACTAGTGACCTTTTGAAAACTGATTTTTCAATAAGCATTTGACATTATTATTTCTTGTGAGTAATTCCATGCTTTGTTTCCTAAAACCTAGATAAGATTTATATTAACCTTAGACAGAGCCCTGGAATGTCACAAACCTAACACATAAAAAAATTTTGGCCAACCACCACACTATAGTAGGTCTAACAACACTGTCAACGGCTCTCTCTCCTCTTGTACACATGCAGGAATTTGATCAGAGGATGTTTTTCTTTTTATTAGCACTTAATGCTGTTACGTCAGTGCAGTAAGTTGGCATTTTAAATTATCTTAAATTGACAATGTGGAGGCATGTGTGGCGGAGCGCTTAACACCTCGAACTCTGGATCTGGAGGTCCGGGAGTCAAGCCTCACCTTTCGCGTTGTTTCCTTAGACAAGGAACTTTACTCCACTTCACCCAGGTGTATAAATGGGTACCAGCGACATACTACTAAGGGGTAACCCTGCAATGGGCTAGCATCCCATCCAGGGGGGAGTAGCAATACTCCTAGGCATGCTTCATGCTAAGGAAACCAGGATAACCTTTGGCTGTTTGGGCATTTGCCTTGTATGCACCTTTGCCCCTAACCCTTAAATTGACAATATACAATTCCCACATTCCTGTGAACACACACACCAACTAAAGCCTTGGGGTGACAAAATACAGTAATTGTCCTTGACCCTCTTTCACTGTGTGTGCTAACTAAAACAGAATGGGAGAAACAGAGTACAATGTTTTACACTGTACAAAACATTTTGGCTGTTTATCCTGCATCATGAATAATTATAATAAATTTTATTATTATTTTAATACACTTACTGTGGTTCATATAGTTTATTATTACACTATCATCATAGGCTTATCAGCTCTAGATTCACCCATTCATTGACACTACTGATTTTTATAAACACCTAGAAAGATCGACACAAACACAAGTGCTTTTCCTAGGAACTGAATTATTGCTTATACACTGTCTCACACAAAAAGCTTCCCAAAATTGTGACATTCGAGAAGCACTGAAGATTGTCTCCACAATCAGCAATTTTGTGTTAATAATAAAAATTTTTTTCTTCATTTGTCATTGATAAAATAATGTTAATAGGCAAAATTACATGTACACCGTGGGCTGCACAGCTATCCAGGCTGCACAGGCTACCGAGGCTAAGAAAAATTTCAATATCATTGACAATTTTAATCAAAATGTTACTTGAATAGCAAGTCCTCATCCTCGGCATCTTCCAGCAGGTTTGCAGTTTGGTCTAAACACAAAGACAGAAATAAGCACTCGGTTAAGGTGTTGAAAGACAGATATAACTCGGGCAAATCATTTTTCATGATACTTTAAAAAAAGACAGAAAACTGTGAGAGGTACAGTACATATTTGTATTTTAGGCACTATCAAATAAAAATTACTTAAATTATTTGATATAATACCGCCTTGTTATTTTGTTGAAATGTCTTTGGTAACATTAACAAGTAAAATTATGTAGTTGTTCACTGACGATGACACATGTATAATAGGCCATTGCACGATGGCGTCATTTTACTATACGACCAGAATCCTTTTCATTTTCTCTTTCATATTCAAATTTAGTAATCCCAGCGAGGTTCAAATAACAAAAGTCCTAATGGGCCATTTGCACTAAGAGGCATGTGACATCGTTTTTATGCAAATGAAAGTTATATGATTTTGCCTTCGAAAAACAATTAGTGGGTCATATCTTAAACAAAATAATAGTCATTTGGTTTTTCAAACCCACACCATTTTCTTAAAATGAATAAGTTCGTAAATGGTGACGTGACCAAAATGTGATTTTTAAAATTATGAATTACCTCTCTCTGAACACAAATTTTGCACTTAAACTTCAAGGAAAATGTTGAAAAGATGATGTGATAACATTTACAGCACATCTGAGTGTAACTATGAAACGTTGAACAAGATATAAGCAAAAAGTAGTTTTGGCCACCATGTTGGAGGGCAAAAGCATGCCCTCCAACATGGCGGCCAATACAAATCATACTACTTTGCTGAAAAATCAAAGTGCCATAAAATATCTCCCTTAAATGCGTTTCCTCTCAAATTTCGGGTATAAGATAATTTTTGTGTGCTCTAACAATTTTTGGCATCAGCAAGATTCCAACTCATTCTTTAAAGGAAGCATTGGTCACGTGACCTCTTAGTGCAAGTGGCCTATTTGCACAAGAAAGCAACACCCTCCTGAAGGATTCTGGTCTTAGTATCAAAACGACATCACCATGCACATGGCCTACATAATAGTAACAATCAATTCTTTTAACCTTCTGTTATGCCCCTGGCTTTCTTTGCTGCTTCAGCCTTCTGTTTCATAATCTTCTTTTTTTCTTGAATTTTCTTAAGCCTGCAAAATATTAGGATAACAGTTTTCAGGGCCCAAAGTTTATTCTTGCAAATGCTTGTGCTATCTGCTTCGTTTGTACAGGTGTGGGGTGTACATCTTTTTATTTACAAAAGTACAATGACTTATCCCAGCCCTGAGTAGGTTTAAAGCCCTAAGAGTGATCAGCATCAAATTTCTCTTTGTGATATCAATGCTTTGTAAAACAGAGCGGTCATGAGAATTACAGACATGATCACACAAGATGAATTTGCTTGATATTTTATCAACTTCTCCCCTCTACTTCTGTAGGAAATGAATAGGTGCAGCAAATGAGAATTCAAATTTTTATCTTAGCGTTTAAAGGGTTAACAAAGAAAAGGTGCACACATGTACAACAAGCCAAGGGGGCCAGGAAGGAAGAAGGGGGCAACACCGTTTGTCACCAGGATATTGCCATTTTAAATCAATTCTGTGCTTAAGTCATTACTTTGTGGATAAACCATACCCAAAAATAAAATGTACCTTAAGAGTTATTTCAAGACCCTGAGTAATGGTCCAGCCCCAGGAATTGAACCGCGACCTCCCGCTCTACAGTCAAACGCTCTACAGTTAGCCCAATTTTTTCAAGTTTTAATCCATGTCCACCCTTGCCATTTGTAGCGACAGACAGCAGAAAACAACGTTTCAATGCCTAAATGTAGTCTTAAATAAGAAAACTGGACAATTATTTTTGGAATTCAAATGATGCAAAGACATGTTTTGACTTTTCTAAAAAGACAGCAAATGGTGTGACATTGTGACAGTTTCTGTTGTTTCATTGTGACAGTGTGACAGTTTCTGTAACGAGAAATGCAATTATAATAAATGACCAGACCATTACGACTTCTATATCACTCCAAAAAGTTTGCAAACCTGTAAAATTCTTCCCTTTCTCTTTCATCAAGTTCTCCTATGATGTATGATATTGTAGCTTCAATTTTGGGGATAATAACTGCAAAGAACAAAAAACAAATTTATATATACATTTACATCATTAAGGCCACCCTCCCTCTCTCTGGGGACAAGGATTGTGTTGACAATTTTTCAATTTTAAACAGCATTTATTGGTAGGGGCAGAGAAGAGGGATAAAAAACTTAAAAAGGATCACTCCACCTTGAATGATTACAGTAGAAAAGTAGGTACAGTTGACTCCTGATAACTCCAACCCTCGTTAACTCGAACCTCCCCTGGATTTCCTTCATACACTTGCTGTAATTTTACCCTCTGTAACTTAAACCCTTGATAACTCGCACCTCCTGCTAACTCGAAGTAATTTTTGTTTCCCTTTAGATCAGACCATGTTTTAAGGGCCTGACAAGTCAGTCCATTTGCTTATTTCCTTATTTCTGGTAATTTGCTTCAAACTCCCAAGAACTCAAACTTTTTTAGATTTCCCCAGAAGGTTTGAATTATCAGTAGTCGACTGTATTTTCCTCCCTGGCCGTAACCATATGGGAAGGCGGACCACTAATATTATTAATTCAATATCCTTTTAGGCAGGTTATGCACTGCCCCCCACCCTCCACCTTACATCCTGTCAACATGCCCAGAAAGAAACCTTACCATATTCTATGGCATTCACTCTTCTATTTGTGATTTTGATAGCTTCATCCAGAGTAACAAAGGCAGTCTGCAAGCAAAAACAAATAACAGTTCTGAAACAGATGGAAAAGTTGAACAAATAATTATTTCAACACAGTAATAATCCAATCCCACTGGTTGCCATCTCCCAACATTTTGGACGGTTCTCTATTGAGCTTCTTCACAATCATCAGCGCCATTCTCTGAGATAAATTTTAGGGAATACAAAAGCTCTACATCTTAGAAATCCAGGGCATCTGGCATTTACATTCTATGCAACCACCACCATTTACTTGTCACCCAAAGGCAAAAGTACGTCGCCAGCTGAAGTAAGAACTTTTTTTATTCAATTTTATTCAATTTTATTACTCTCACTTTGTAAAATATTTGCATTATATATAGTAAGGTAGGAATACACTAATAAAGGAGAAGAAGAAGAAGAAGAAGAAGAAGAAGAAGAAGAAGAAGAAGAAGAAAAAGAAAATTAATGACTTGTACTATATAATGTGTATTTACCTGAAGGGATGCAAGCTCAACAAGTAGCTTGACAGCTTTACCATACACTTCCTGGCATTTACTAACTTGCTGGCCACCACGAGATAAACCTGTTAGCTCATAACCTGGGAACAAGTAAAGGGATTAAAAAGATTAGTCTGAATCTCCAGCTTATTGTACTAACTTGATCAACATCTGTTACAGTTGTTACAGCTGGACTAACTCATCAGTAATTTGGGATCCTGAGCTAAAATTAAAAGATAATACCAGCGGTGACTTACTGTTGGTGCCATCTGCATAAGCTTCAAAGATTGGAAGATGAACTCCTGGAAGAAGTACATGAAATTAAGCAAAATTAGACATCTTCAGGTATTAATAATTAATTTTATACCATGGTCAGAGAACCAATGTCACAGAATTGTAGATATTTTCTTCACTTTTGCTAGAAGAGTAGATTGTTAGCAATCCCTCAGGATTGTTGCGTGAGCACAACAACCCTACTTGAATTGTACAGAACTTCTTCTGACTAAACAACAGAGTTAAAAAAACGTGTCCCACAGTAGATTTGTCCTGTTTGACTTTAAAGCTCTTTTGGTTTGGTGACTCAACCCAAAATTGTCAAAGGTAGCTAAATTTAACCGTACCAGCAACATTGTCTTTCCTCAGACGAATCTTTGTCTGTGCTTTGTCCACGTTTTCAAGTACAACATAGCTGAAAATTCAAGATAAAAGAGCTTAACATAAGTACAAAACTATTGGTTAATGCACATCTTCAAGAAGGGAAATGAAAGAAGCCATGTCAGAACAACTTTGTAACAATTTTTTAGGGTATTTATAAATTAATACTTATACAGTGTACATCACGTGACTGAAGTTCCCTCTCTATGAAAAGTAAAAACCAAGGTTAACTGAGGGCCTGGCTGAAATTGTTCATTTAACAATTAACTCAGTCAGTTATTACCTGAAATCCCCAGCAGCAAAATTTGCCTCGGCTAAAGAAAAAGTCGCTTCTCTCATTACATCACCCATCAAAGTTTTGGTCTACAAGATCAAAAGACAACATTTCAAAGGTAGGAATTTTCAGTTCAAAACAACGATTAACACCTTACAGTAACCGAAATATCTCCAGCACTTACTTCTATAATCTTTTTCAGAATTTTCCTAAACCGCATCGTCAAAGCATCAGATTTCTTTTTCAAAAGACTGTGTCCCTTCTGAGCTCCCTTCAGCCGAGCTTTCATCAACGTCAAGGCCCTGGGACAAAAACAACGCAGTTTTCATCAAAATTCCCCATATAAACTCTCTTCAATCTCGAAAATAATTAATTAGCTTACATTCTTGAAGGGAAAATGTTCAATCTATCCTTTCCGCCGCCCGACATTTTAAGAAAATGGAGAAACTTCGCCTCAACAATCACTCTCTGCTGACTATAATTTGTTTGGCTTTGTCACCAGGCCAGCTTGTGTTTGACCAACGCCCGCGCTTTATCAGCGGTATGTCATCGAAGGAAGAATTCCCGGATCTTCTGTTACTTCTTGTAATGCCACGTCGCCGTCCATTTTGAAAGCCGATTCATGAACGAAAAAGCAGATTATATTCCGTCTTGAAAACCGTATATTTTCGAAATGAAGCTTTGGTCAATTTTTATAGTCTCTCCAGTAGTTCTATTGAGTTATTTAGCCGTAGTTAGCTCTCTTTCGTTCAATTTGCCTCCTGGACAAGAAAAGTGTCTCAGAGAAGAAGTCCACAAAGATGTTCTTGTTACGGGTGAATACAGATTATCAGATGCCCCTCATCAGAAAACGCATTTAACGGTAGGTACATGCATGGTACTTTTAGTTTATAGAAGGTTGAATGGAAAGAAAATAATTGTACCTCGTTAATGATAATTTTGCATCCGATATAGTTCATTTAACTATTTACATGCGCTTGTAGTTCATATTGTGCACATGGTGATTTCCTTTTGTTAGGTAACGGATTCAACTGGACATGTACTATATAAGAAAGAAGACGCCACCAAGGGCAAATTTGCTTTTACAACTGATGACTATGATATGTACAAAGTATGCTTGGAGAGTGAAGGTAGGAGAAGAAATGAGCTGAATGCTGAACAAAGTCAGTCATTCACTTGTTAAATCGGCTAAACTTCAGAATACCTGTCCAATGCATCTTGTTTAATAACAGTAGTCCCAATTGTGTTGAACTTTGTGGTATAATGAATTCTGACAAGTGGCCAGGTATTGCGAAGTTGCTCAGTTGAAGCGTATTGGGTAATTTTACAAGTGTAGCTATTGTTTTAGGGTTTGAAAACAATAGCTACACTTGTAAATTACACTCCTGTCCTTGACTTTCATTAGTCCCATGTACATTGCGAAGATTGGTGCATGCATTGTTATCAAATCGTAACCACCCCGTCTGCCATATTTGATCAAGTAGATACTTCACGTAACAGATCACTTGGAGTGCGGGGTCAGGTTATTCATACCACATAGGGCCTTTGTTTTTTCTGCTCTACATCAACGATATAATCAACACGTCAACAATATTACAACTGATATTATTTGCTGATGATACAAACGTATTTGTGTCTCACAAGGATAAAGACTGCCTTATTAATATACTGAACGCTGAGCTAAATAAGTTGTCAATATGGTTTAGAGCTAACAGGCTTTCATTAAACTTGAAAAAAACCAAATTCATTGTATTTAAACCATCTCAAAAGCGTACAAATCAAACTATTCAACTTTTAATTAATAATCAAAAAATTGATCAAGTAAAAGAAACAGTTTTCTTGGGAGTAATCATAGATGAAAATTTAAATTGGAAATCTGAAATCTCACATGTCGCCAATAAAGTTTCTAAATGCACAGGAATTATTCGTAAATCCAGTTTTTATTTATCCACGAAAACCTTACGAACACTATATTTTTCTCTAGTCTATCCATACCTTTTTTATTGCAACTTAGTTTGGGCCTCTACTTACAGAACTAACCTTATTCGTCTTGAGATTTTACAGAAACGAGTGATCAGAACTATAGCTAAAACAACTTTCGATGCACATACTGATCCAATCTTTCAAAATCTTGGTATCTTAAAATTTCATGATATATACTTAATACAACTAGGCTTATTCATGTACTCCTATCAAAACCATACTCTACCTTTAAAATTTCATTGTAAATTTACCTTACAAAGTCAAATTAATTCGTATAATACAAGAAACTCGTGTAAATTTCGTCTGCCTTTCTGTCGTACTCGAACCAAACAATTTTCCGTTTTTTATCAAGGACCTAAATTTTACAACACCTTAAACACCAACATCATCAACGCTTCCTCACCTTTCTCCTTTAAAAGAGCACTTAAGGCATTTATTTGTAATAATTATTAGTATACTCCAACAAAAATTTTGGGAAAAAGCCTTTTAATATTCAACACTTGTAAACTTCCGTAATATTGATTAGTTTAATTTTTCACCTCATATTATGTTGTATCCGTCGCCGTAATTTTTATACTATCTTCGAAAAATTGTAATTGAGGAGGCCTAATTAACATAAGCTCTATAGTTTCTTTTAGGCCTCCTCGCCATCTCTTCCTACATTTTTTTTTTTTTGGCATCTTTTTGTAATTATCGTAATCGTAATCGTGTGGCACATGGTTTTTGCTGACAAAGAAACATCTGATGCACCATGGCATAGACTGTTCACAGTCTCCTATTTATTTGTAAGATTGTTTAGGTCAAGTGCTTTGTGTTATGTGATTTGATGAGTGTCAAAACTACTTAGGGGGCAGGGGGCAGTTTTTGCTTCCTCCTAAACTGCCCTCCACCTGCTGAGTAGTTTTGACACCAGGGGACTGTGAACAGTCTACCGTTGCACAGTGAAGGTTAGATGCTTTCTTTTGTCCAAAAGTCCCTGGACTTGAAAAAAGAGTAGATGATGATGGAAATTCTGGTGGAGATAATGATGAAGAAGATAATGTAGCCTTCAAAGCAACCTTAAAAACTGTCTGAGAAATTTGCTACAAGCAGAGAGGTTGGACACCCTGATGGTCATTTCAGCCGAAGGATCACCATTACAAGAGTTCCCTTTTGAACATACTTGATGAAATGGAAGGCAGAGAAATCACGAAGAATTTTTTCCACACCAATCATGGGCCACAAGTAACTTTGTCCCCCTAATGTTCTTACGTGGCCCTGGAACTCCTCAAGGCAAAATCTTGGTGAGGACACCGAGTTGGCATTCATGCATTTCCTACACCGGCCAACAATTATTGTCCTTGGGATTTTTCATGTTAGAAAGTACCACTTCAAAAAGCTGTTCAATCCAAAACTACTTTTTGTGCTGTAGAGTATTATAATAGGCAGTTACATTTCTTCTGCGTGCTTGTGCACCAATTGAAACAGAATTTCTACTAATACTTTCTTCCAAATTTAAGGTCATGCAGGAGGTGGAGTAGAAAGAGAAGTTACTTTAAATGTGAAACATGGTGTGGAAGCAAAGAACTATGAAGATGTAAGTTTTGATTTTTGTAGCAATATTGTAATGCATTGCCGCCTTATATCCCAGTTGGGATGAAGAACTTGAGTGAGTGAGTGATTGTAGTGCATCAAGTGGTCACACTATAGGATTTTGTCCTCAAGAGGCAGATGGCCACGTGTGCCTCACATGTACATTGTGTCCATAACCTTCTCACTCAGAGAGTTCTTAGCGATTTTGAACAAAACCTTATTCAATATTTTGATACTTCTTTGTTTTTTGGTTTATTTGATTAAAGTGAAAGCTCTGAATTTAAAGCAGTTTTCTTTGAAGAAAAGAATTTGCAGACACTAAATGGGTTATTCCAGAAAAAATCCACACCCCCCCGACGGATGGGGTCCTTTTTTAACCCCCCCTCTCACCTGGATTTCCTGAAGCACAAGACCCCCCCTCCCAACTGGATTTCCAAGGTGGAAGACCCCCCCTCCCGCCTGGATTTCTGGGAAAAAAATAAAAGGCTTAAATTTAATTTATTTTTAATGGAAAATACACGCAAACACGTCTAAATGTTTTTGTTTTAATTTCTAAAGCTTCAGCTTATATTAAACTAAGAATTCTATCGCGTGGAACTAAAAACGAAAGGAGCAAAAAACAAAAATGCGAACGACACCTGAACGAGTGTTTACATAATTTCTTAGCTTATAAAAATCAGTGACATTTTTGTTTCTTTGCGCTAAATATGAATATCCATTCCTTTACGAGACATAAGGCAGCCGGCAGCATGCGTGTCAGTCTCGTCCACTGAAGATCGAGATTTTGTAACTGTTGTAAATCAACGAAATCTTTCAAAGAACGAAAGTCTACATTTGTTAATCGTTACAATTATTTTCTAACTTAAAGAATGGATGACTTCATTTGCACATCCTACCTTCAAGATCTGTAGTTCTACTGTGCACTGGAAGGGAAGTTCAAATTCGCGTTATAAACAGCTTTCTTAGTCCGCCATAGTTTCAAAGGTCGTTTCGCTTTCATTTAAATCGGAGAGGCAACAGTCATGCTGAAGAGAATGCAGCCAAGACAAAAGCACTTGAAATAGCTCCCATTCACGAAATGAAATTTTAACATGTTCATCCAACGAATTATTTTAAAACCGGATTAAGATGGCTTTCAGATTCATCCAAATGCAAAGTCCGCTATGAACAAATTCTTCACCAGGCTCGTGCAGATTTGGCGCCTGTTTGTTTTGTTCTCTCAAAAAAACTATTAATTTTTGGGGACATTTTTTCATAAGGCTTTAAAAAATCTCAAAAAAACAAGTTGTAATGGTGTTTTGAACTAGACTAAATAGGAAATGCGGAATTTACAACCTAACTGAGAATTCTCTGACCAGTAAGTAAACACAGCGGAACCTCTATTTTATAACGAACCTCTCTGTAACAAATTCAACGATATTCTTCTAAACTTACTTCAATTTAGCATAACCTTGTCGAACCTCGCAAAAGTTAACGCAATTTTGTACACCAGCACTTCGCGCGCGGGCTCTGGGTACGAGTAGAAATGTGTCAGGCGTTTGACGCTCTTCGTGACAACAACGTTGCGACGAGTTCCTTCAGGCCCGTTCTTTAGTATCTTGTTCGCGTTTTCTGCTATAAAAGGACCTGTAAAGCAACTTAGATTATCATTTATGTCAGGTGAGAAATATATGAACAAAACATTTTGACTATTTTCAGGGTCTGAAAGCGCTTAAGTGTCATCGAACTAAACGTTTGATTTGTATCAACTATCGGTCGAAATGACCCCTGCAGAAGACTTTTTTAAGGTCAACCCCCCCTCCCGCCTGGATTTCCGGAGTCTTCAACCCCCCCTCCCGCAAGAATTTCCAGAATCCCATCCGTCGGGGGGGTGTGGATTTTTTCTGGAACAACCCAATAGTGCTTTTGTTTTGCGCCATTATTTTGTAGTTAGCCAAGGCTGAAAAGCTGAAACCAATGGAGGTGGAGCTCAAGAGGTTGGAAGATTTAGCTGATGCTGTTGTTAATGACTTTGCATATATGAGACAAAGAGAACAAGAAATGAGAGATACAAATGGTAAAGAATATTATTACTTTACTGTATTACATATCATTCAAAGCTGTCATTAAAGGATGTAACTTGTAACACTTGTTACAGCTGAGCTTACTTGATTTTACGGTTGATCAAAGTTAAAAAGCTAAAGGTGAACATTCATTTGCTGTGGCTGCTTCAAAACTTAATGATGCAATTTTCTTTGAACAGCAGGGTCTACTTGAGTGCTAATTTCGAGAAAAATCTTTACCAACAGTAAAATCAGATTATTTCATATTATTGCCAAATGCCATCTGTTGTTCATTTCAGAGTTTCGTAGTCATCACCTTAAACCAAAAAAGTTATGATGAAAAGCTCATCACAGCTCATTGCACCTATCTTAATAACAAAGCCACCCTAAAAGTTCATTACCAGTATATGTATTATACGCAGACATCAAGTCCTTGTGCAATTTATTGATTGGTGAAGGGTTGTATCTGCTTCAGTATTTTAATAATATGTCTATTATTATCTTGTAGAGTCAACTTATTCCCGTGTGCTGTACTTCAGTATTTTTTCCATTCTGTGCCTATTTGGTTTGGCCACATGGCAACTGTTTTACCTGCGACGATTCTTCATCGCCAAGAAGCTCATAGAGTAACTTAAGGGATGGAAAGTTCCTTTCACCAAAAGAGAATGCAACCCTACTTTACAAACCAGATACATGTACACTCATTGACTGAGCGATTGTGACTGGCTGAACTCTTGAGTTTATCAAATCCAACTTTCAAGCTGTAAACACACAACCAACCTCTTCACAACCACTACCATTAGTCTGTTACAAAGTTTTTCCAGGGTTGTTAATAATGGCACTGGCTGTGTAGAGGGTAATAAGCAATACATGTGAACAAACATGTAAGCAGTGAAGAGGGATGCAAAAGTAGAGATTTTAGGTATTGACTGTAGTGGTTTGGCATTGAAGGTTTTAGGGTTTTTTTTAGTGCTCATATGTTTTATGTAACATCTCAATCATGAAGTGTTTCATCTGCACCTCATTCTTAGGACCTCTCTTCTTCCTGTCCCAGAGACCTCTTCAAGGGAACTAGCGTGATTCATCTGATTCCCATCCCGTTTGTTTGTTTGTTTGTTCTATTTTTATTTCTGTTTGCGATGGGAGCCAATGCTTGCTGAATTTTTTTTTTGCCTTTTTCCCCCCCTGCAGAGCCTGGTCTCAGGTCTTTCACTTGTCTATTTATCAGATTAAACATTTTTCAGGTTTAATGTTAGATTTACATACAGCTTCTCCAATTTATAGTCAGTAATTCTGAAGAAATTTAAAGCTAAAGTTTGCAAAATTTTATGGTCACAGAATGATGTTTTCTAACCTCCTTCGCAGTTGTTACCTCCTATGTTTTCCCACAAAAATTTATTACTAAGTACATTAATTTGAAAGATCTTTCTATAGGTTTCACTGCGACTCTCCTATCGGAGATGAGCTGGGTGCCAGATCTAGTTTTGTATAGGGAAATGTATATACAATAACAGTGCTTATGTCATCCTTAAAATCACCTCTCTCAGTCTCTTTATTATAATAAGTAAATACGTGGTTTGAAAAAAACTTGAATTCTAACTTGTCCTTTGTACTAGTCTTTCTTGTATTTTGCTTACCTTGGGTTGAATGCATGTCTGTTTTTGATTAAAGGATGTAAAGGATGACTTGCATGTCCCCAGCAAGCAAAGAAAGTAGTGTCCCATAGCACGGGACTAGTGGATGTTGCTATTGGGCTTGTGAATGCCTGACAGGCAACTGAAGTTTTGGAGAAAATTCAAATTACAGAAGAACTTAAATAAATTCTGGGGTCACTTTGATAAAACTTTTACAAGTGTAATTTAGAAGTGTAGCTGTTGTTTTCAGAACCTAAAACAAGAGCGACACTTGTAAATTGCACTTATAAAAGTTTTATTAAATTGACCCCTTCTCATCAAAAATTTTGTGGGGGGGGCTAATTAAAATGAATTTGGGCTTAGTACCTGCTCCCTCTCGACTGCAGCTCGGCCAAATGGCAAGCTGTAAAACGTACCTTCTTCCACCCTGTGTCTCTAGGAAAGTTAGCATGAAAATTTCCTTGCGAGACAGGAAAATCAAATTGTCCCAGACGACAAAACAGGCCTTTTTTTTTTGTGATCACCATAGTAAACCTTGATATGCTCTATGGATTTTGTTTTTATAATTTATTGGCTCTTAATCTGTAAGCTTTTGAAATACTCGAGTCACTTTCTCTTACAGGTGTATGCTTAATACTTCACATAAAATAATCGAAAAAGAGAAAATAGTTTTGTTTATTGCGAAGAAGGTTTGGTTAATCCATCAGTGACAGAAAACTATTATTTTCCAACATTTGTTAAGAAATGAAATAAAACAATTTAAAATTAGTACCTGGCTATACATTTTACTTGTGTATTCAGAGCTGTGCGCTAGCAGAACCTCAGTGACCCCTGGTGTCCCCGTTTAAAACTTAGTCCATCCCCTTGGGCGTCAGTTGTAAAGATTTGAGTTCGGCGTTCGGCAATATACCCCAGAAGGTAACGCAGACTCTGTGATAGTACCACAGTACGAATCTAGTAAAATTAAAGTGTTTGTATGGGGTAGGAAATACCAAATAAAAAGTAACCTGCGATCAGGCGGTCCTTCTTCCCTAACATCTGAACGCAGGTTAGATAAAAGGCAATGAAACTTACTTGCAGTTAGTTATTGTTGTCCTTAATGCTCACGCGAAGTTAGTGATGATTTTCTCAAATTCACTCTCCATACTATATAATACACGAGGGCTATCGCGAGTTGCCAAAGCAAAACCCGTGCACCAGAAAAAAAGGGCACATAACAGCTGATGGCTGCCATTTTGAAATTTTTAAACTCTCCAAAAAATCCGACGTTTCCCATTTCAAAATATAGGAAGTCACTAAGTCTGCTGGATAAGTTGTGCTGACAGACGAGACGAATAGATCGTCTATGATAAATTCGATGTTCAGACGAATTTCTGCCCCAAATTTGCCCGCACTTGATGGCGTCGTCAGCGCGTCTATAAGATTTGAACAAAAATGCTCAGATATTCTTTTTTTTGTTTTACAATTTGCATATTTTTTCTTCAGATCAAATAAAGGAAGAGGGTAACAAAAAGTTTTTGTTTTTTGGAGCAACTTTTGACCATCTTTTGTCACAAAAAGCAACTTTTGGCTTTTTTGGAGCAACTTTTTGAAAAATTACGGGAAGCTTTTTGAGAATTCTCAAGAAACTTGTGGAAAGCCCTAATCAGCTTTAAAGCCTTTCACCAACATTAAAATTGACATGTAAACTAAACAAAAAGTGGGAAGGTGGTAAGTTAAACGCTGATAATTGCAAATAAAACTCCGATGTTTCGACAATGCTGCCTTCATCAGCGAAAGTATGTGAGTTCGTAAAAGCGGAAAATTTGCGCGTAAAAAAGCGAGTGTGTACGCGCGCAAGTCACGTGAAAGAGAAATCTTGATTGAGTCCACCCGGCGCGTGGGCGCCAAAATTATGAATACATTCGACTCTCTCTTAACGGACACCTCTATAAGACGGACACTTCTGTAAAACGGACTCCTACAGTTGGTCCCTGCCTTTCTTTACTCCCTTTATTTGACTCTCTATAAGACGGACACCTCTCTAAGACCGGCACTTAATGCCGGTCCCAAAGGTGTACGTCTTAGAGAGAGTTGACTGTAAAGCACATCTCCTCGCGTCTTCTTTTGTCTTGTTCGGGTAGACCAGCTCTAATCACGGCTACTTGCATGTCCTCCAGCTGGTGTTCCTTTCACGCAAAATGGGCAGGCACCGGCACAGCCACTTTCTTCTTAATGACGTCCAACCGGTGCTCCCGAAAACAGTTGCTAAGTCTACGGCCCGTCTCTCCCATGTAAACGACCCCAGGGCATTTGCGGCACGAAATACAATAGACCGGCTGGCTGGTGATGCACGTAAAAAACCCTGAGATTTTGATCTGCCCTTGTGTAGGGGTAATGCGGTCAGAGGAGTTAATGAAGGGACAGGTCCGGCCGTCACGTCTACATGTATTACAAGGGCAAGTGCCTATCACCTGCGGTAAGGAGCTATGAACGAGAAGATCTTTTAGGTTTTTAGCGCGACGGAAGGCTTTAAGCGGCGGTTTGTCAAATGTGACCTTAGTGCTGTCATCATCCCATAGAATGGTATAATTTCGCAGTAAGATATTACAGACGGCGATGTTCTTGGGATGGTATGTAAACTAAACAACCCGATTATTTGCCCGCATACTTCTGTGTACTCAGACTACTGCATTTAGCAACCGCAAGTTATTTGAAACATCAAGACAGAGTCTTTCCGTGGGTCTTTCCGAGGTCAAAGGGTTTGTTACCGATTCCTGGAAAATTGAAATTTATTCTCAGAAGTTAGACATCGTCAAATAATGTCAAGTAAAGCTTTGTGATTGGTTTATTGGAGTTAATGTCGTCTATATCTTCACGCGAGATCTCCTGTATCTTCCAACCTCGTTCCCAGGGTTCTCTCCTACCCGTCCCTGGAACGAGGTTCCTAAACTTCCGGGCTCTTGTCGCTTTTTCAGTCATATCCTTGTCTCTTTTAATTCCGAGTTTTGAAATATGGATATACAAACCTTGCTCCACAATCTACACGACGAAGTGTCCTGTTCTGTGTGTTTGAACGCGTTCACTGATCCAAAGATATTGCCATGCTTTCATACATTTTGTCTCCAATGTCTGAATCAGCTTCAGCAAACGAGTGGCACTCATGGGCAGATTACATGCCCAGAATGTCGCACAAAGGTTCAAATTCCTGGCAGTGGGGATCCAAAAGAGTTACCGACTAACTTTCGAATGAACAGCTTATTGGATGTCATGGCCATTCAAAACTGCAACAGCACCGGTGTGAAGTGTGGAAACTGTGACAATACCAGCGCCCACAGTTTTTACTGTTTCAAATGTTGCATCTTCTGGTGCGAAGACTGCATTGGGGCTCATAACATCATCCGCGCTAACAAAGACCACAGAGTGCTAGCGATTAAGGAATTTCAAGATCAAGACATCGAGGACGTGTTAAAGCGGCCGACGTTTTGTGAAAAGAAGCACCATGAAAACGAAGAGCTTAAGTTCTTTTGCAAGAGCTGTGAAGTCGCCATCTGCAACACTTGTGTTGTAACACTACACGAAGGTCACGCCAAGGTGCTTCTACAAGATGCTGCCAGTGAACGAAAGTTATGGATGGAGTCTACGATGGAGTCTAAGAAAGAGAAAGCGCTTCAGAAGAGAAATAAGATCACTAGGCTTCAAAACGAGTGTATGAAAATTCAAGCACAAGTCGCCGGCGTGAAAAGAAGTGCGCAGTGTTTTGTTGACAACATGATCAAACTCATCGAAGAGAAGAAGCGGAAACTTTTTAAAGAAGTGGAAGACAAAGCTAAAGAGTCAATCGAGAGTTTGGAAGAGCAACAATCAGAACAAAAAAATGAATTAGAGAAGATTGAGACATCGATTGCAGAAACTAAGACGTTCCTACAACGAGGCACCAATGCCGAGATTGTGCAGGTTAAAGTAGCCCCAGACCAGGAGCTGGCGGCGGTCAGTGACGAGGCTGAGCAAGTCAACAGTGACTTGAGAGACCTTGGCCACTTTTTCTTCGTTAGAAACAAGGCGTTGATAGATAAAACTAACAGTGAAGGAGTTGGTTCACTGACACAAATCATCAGCAAAACGAAATCGAGTAATTCAAGTGCGGAAGGAAAAGGAATTGCTGACGTAACTATTGGACTGGAAGCAAGGTTTATTTTAACAACACGAAATTCTGAGAATGAACAATGCTACGAAGAGTTTGATAACGTGGCAGTGGATCTCAGAAATGATCAGGGCCAAAATTGCACCACTGAAGCACAGATTCAGGATAACAAAGATGGCAGTTATAATATCAGCTACATTGCAAAAGAAACCGGGTTGTGCAAAGGGTCAGTAACGGTGAACGGGGAACACGTTAGAGGCAGTCCGTTTGCCCTTGAAGTGAAGTCCAGGCTGTACAAACCTGTGTTGTCATTTAGCGATTCGATTTATGGAACATTTAATAGACCTTGGGGCGTGGCAGCAAATGAACGTAATGAAATTGCTATAACTGATAAAAAAAACAGCCGGGTTCAAATATTTAGTTGTGACGGAACTTTCTTAAGATCGTTTGGAAGAAGGGGCAGTGGAGAAGGTGAATTTAAGAGCCCTACTGGTATATCCTTTTTAAACAATGGAAACATTGTAGTGGCCGACGGCAGTAAGCATCAGCTGCAACTATTTACCGGGCAAGGGGAGTATCTTACCAAAATTGGTAACCAAAGAAATCTGGATCATCAGGATCATCAGTTGGACGATCCATGGGGTGTATCTGTGGACAGTGATGGCCACATCATTGTTGCTGATTTGAAAGAAATCAAGATCTTCACTGCCTGTGGCCAGTTCCTAAGAAAATTTGGCAAAGATTTTTTAATTGATCCCTGTCACTGTATTCAGAAGGATCAACATCTAATACTTTCCGACCAAGGAGATCACAGTATCAAAGTATTCGATACAGAAGGTACTTTTCTTTATAAGTTCGGCAGTGAAGGGGAGGGGGATGGGGAATTCAGTAAGCCCCGTTGCTTAGCGATTGACAAGGCAGGGCATCTGATGGTCTGTGACTATGCAAATAACAGAGTTCAGGTGCTGGGATTGAATGGAAGATTCATAACATCGATTGGACAACACCGCGGCAGAGAGCTTGGTGAGTTTGATGGGCCAATGTCTGTTGCTGTTCTTACTGATGGTAGGATAGCTGTGTCTGATCTGCTTAACCACCGCATTCAGATAATGGAATAAACTGTTCTGTGTCAATTTACTCATGCAGGGTGCCTTTGATTGATCATATTCTGGAATAAGAATACGCAAACATTTTGGTACAAATCTCTTCTACATGTACCTTGATTTTTGGACCATTTTAACCCTACATAAATCCCTCGGGAATTTTATATTAGGAAGATTCCTAGATATTCTAATGCAATGAACACCAAAATAAGTGATTTCTAGATTTTATTCCATTCATTCATATTCTGGAATACAGTCAATCGAGAACCCCCTAAGAAAGTAGGACTAACTGTAACACAATAGTTTTTGAAGTTTCCTTTTTTGCATAGTTTCCTGTGTTTAATATAAAATAGAATTTAAAGAAGATGTCACTTCAATAACATTATTGACAATTATCAGATGAGGCTGCTATATTATTCATTTAAAATAGAACCCCCTTCCTAGTACGAAGAATTTTTCTTTTTCTGGAAAATCTTTAAAAATTGTAAACAATAATAAATATACTCACTTTTCCTTCCATTTCGCAGTTTGACTCTACATGTATAGTTATATAATAATCTTTGGGAATTTATGAATGTGAATATCAAAGGCTACTATATATCTTCCTTCACTACACACTACAGGGTCAGCATATCTTGTATCTATAGTTGATGCTTGGGTTAACAGGAAATAAACACAGGGTCCCCAATCTTAATGATTCCTTCACAGTCTGGTGCCATTTGTGCTCCAAAGAAAGGTGCCTTTTCATGCCTGGGGTCACTGTCTTTGAACAACCTGAACCTGGTTATAAGAAAGAGGCAAGAGTAAGAGTCTATGAGGAAGCACACAGAATTTTGGTGTGGGGCAGGAGAATTAATTAATTTTATAAGATGCAGATTTTGAATAAGCCAATTAAAAGCAGTTATAATTAAAATAAACTTTAAGTTCACTTCATATCAAGTCTCAAACCCAAACAGGATTTGATGAAAATTACATTTACATTTTATTAATTACAGTCAAACCAAGTCAAGCGTACCCCCCAAGATTCTATCAGTGAATTGATTATTTGAAAAATGAATCCGTTAGTCGTTCCCGTAACTGGTTTCAAATTCAAAGCGGCATTTCTGCATGCGTAATGAGCAGTGAATATTTTACGAGAACTTCTCTGTATTTGGTCAGATTGGAAATCTTTGAATGGATTAAGCTTCTTAGAAGACATTTACATCAATTTCAGGAAAATGGAGCTGGTAGAAATTTCATAACTGCCTCGCGTGTGAATTCACGGCTCATTACACATACAAGAATGCAGAGATCAATCTGAAATCTACAACTAGCAACAGATTCAACTTTTGAATAATGAATTCATTAATGGGTTCTTGGGGGGTACGCTTGACCTGGTTTGACTGTAATTACAATTACATTTGTTAATTAATTATTAAAGTTCATCAAGGAGAATCATGTGTGGACTGACATCTGACCCCTCTCTTACATTACTTATGGGCATAATATTTTAGGCATCTTGAAAACAAAGACCCCTAGGACCCCCTAAGAACCCACTGAATGACTTTAAACTTTATTGATTCAGTGGGCGGTCTTAGGGGTCTTTGTTTTCAAGACTTACGTTACATAGGTAACATCATTCTTGGCCAGTTATACCAGAACTGTCTGCATGATACACCTGGACAAATTTAAATGTCTTTCATATGCTGATTCATAGTACATCTCCACGTCCTTATACTGAACAGCTCACTAAATATCTGAGATGACCAAGATGTCGTTGGGTTTTGGAGACACACCTAACTTCAGACATTAAATTTGTTTGACATTTAATGCATCTGACATTATTATTCTCCATTTTATTTGATGTATCCACAGTTAAAGGCATCTGAAAGTCTTAGATGCCCTCTAACATAAAATACAATTGCCTTACTTTCTTAAGGTCTTCAGTGGTTCAAGACCTGCATCTTTAATCCCTTTCTCTGGATCCACAAGGGTTTGAGAACACCTAAATAGTAGAAAACAAAGCAAACTTTTAATGACAAAATATATATTTATAAAATTGCTGTCACTTCAAACTTGTGCTTCTAGCACAATAAATGAGCAAATGCACACACATACAGTCAATTTTAACAGTGCTCCATAGACTGACACTAGGGGTATGTGCGTTGTGGTTCAGTTTTATCCATATTATTCAAAACCTTCCACTAATTCTTATAAATTAACCAAAAAAAAACTCAAATACGCAAAATTCTAAGAAATAAATGGCACCATGCTAAAGTTCAGGTCCATCCAACTTCATTATTGAGGCTGCATGAAGCTGGATGCTCTGGCTGGATCTATTTGAACACAGCTATATGGCTAATTTTAAAAAAAAAGTTATCTGCACTCATATTTAAGAAAAGGTTTTTACCTTCCACAATCCTTTATTTTTCTAAACGTAACATCTGCTATTTTCAATATTTTATGGTTCCAGTGATCCTGTAACAACAGAAAAAAGGGACACAACGATAATACAAATTATCCAACCTTTCTTTTGTAAAAAGAATGAAACATGATCGATGTTCAAGCCTAGCTATCATTAAGTCACAAATATTAATACACACCTGCTCATTTAGCCTGAGAATACATCTGACATTTGGCGCCCCTACCACTGGTTTCCCCGCCAAATGACGTCTGAGAAACGAGCGCAGAAATTCCATACTGATGACGTGTCACTACCTAGATCTGGGTCAGTGCTTCTGACACGTCATCAGTATGGAATTTCTGCGTTGGTTTCCCAGACGTCATTTGGCGGGGAAACCAGAGCGCCAAATGTCGGCTGTTTTCTCAGGCTACTGCATGCTCATTTGTTTTTTGGCTCAGTTGGTTATATGCTAATTGGCCATCAGAAATCATGACACACGAGAGGGAATTGAACAGCAATTTTAATAAACTTTTTGGAAAGAAAGTGTGTATACTGTACATGCATGTAAGCAAGAAATTAATCAAAGATCAACTTCAAGAACAATTCCCTGCTGTCAGTCCAGGTCTCTCACAGAGAGAGATAGACAAATATAAATAGGAATTAAAGAGTGAGAGAGACGTGTAGAAAATACAAACCTCTGCAAAGGGTTCTGTGCCACCTATAACAATGTTAGGACGGAATCTGTCCATTCCAACTGGAGATGGTAACGCTTCATTCAGAGCAACTAATGATGCTTCTGTTGTCATGAGATATGCAGTTTCTGCTGCATATCCTGTCTATAAAACAATGAGGAAAATCGTAATTTCCCCCTTTTGAAATCTGCAGTATTACAGAAGGGTCCTTTAGGGCTAAGTGTCTCAACTAATTTTGTCCCCAGTTGCATTCTTAGTGAGTTAACATGCTAGTGGATATTAGTATCTTAAGAAAAAAAAAAGAGGCTTGTTATGCAATATTGTGCAGCTGTCAGAGCTACCTGTAGGAAGCAAAAAGTGTCACAACTTTGAATGGACTGTAGGGGGGAGGGTGTGCATTGGGTTGTTCTCCAAAGTTACCCAGGAAGTGTCTCAACAATTTTATCGCCAATTATAGCAATTTCCTCTAGCCTCATTATAATCTACTTCAGTACTACTTCAGTTTAAAACACCTGTCCTCTGGACCCCCAAAGGAAAAGCCACGCCCTTGTCCTAATGGTTCTAATACCTTGTCTCCCGGTAGGGCGAACTCTCCCCATCTTTTGTCTTCACTGCCATAACGAGGTTCATGAATCTGGTACATTTTACAGCCTGGAACATTCAACAAAGTTGAAAACCAAGCTGCCGCTTCATCACCAGCATATTGAGAAATGGATGAAATCCTTAGCACCCTGGTAATTGGAAATCAGACATGACAGTGTAACTGTTACCATTAAGATCATTTATTTGGTACAGATAAGAGGAGATAGAGATTTTTTTTTTCCAGTTTGTAAAAAGATTACTGAAGGCCCAACTTCAAAATGTAATTGACTGAGTCCTCAGTGGGGGAGACTTGAAACCACATGTAGTCTTTTTAAAGGTTCTGTTCTTTCAAAAGAACCCAACCCTTAAACTGTAGGGCTTCCAAACCCAATGGAAAGACATCTATGGAGATATGTGTGCAATCAATCAGTTAACAAGCGAATTAAAGCTTTACTGAATAAAATTTCCAAATTTACCTGTTGATTTTGGAAATAATTACCAAAGAAAATATCAGGTAGCTTATAATTATGTCACTGAACATTTGTCTGAATACATAGGTAACTTAAATAGTAAACAGTTCTGAAAATTGATTGTGAAATTTTAAAGGGGTAATACTGGAAGTTTTTGAGTGAACTGCCAGCAAGAGTGAACACTGATGCAATGTGACCAGGGCAATTATAATAAGAATTTTGAAACAATATAATCAGCCTATAGCATCTTCAGTTCAAGTAACTTTTAACAGAAAGTTTTAGTCAATAGACCTGCATGATCATGACAAATCTTTAAATACTTGTTACAGGAGATTTGGTATATAGATTTTGGACCGGGAGGGGGAGACTCCCCATATGAAAGGGGTGGGGATGCTCATCATCTCACTTGGGGGTATAAATTTCAGATTTTGTTGATATTGTCTGTGTTTTAACATGGTCTCTTTTAGGGGACAAAAAAAGCTTGGGCCCCGCCCAGATCGGTCTCCTTTAGGGGCTAAATTCAAAATTTCCAACAAGCATCCCCACCCCTTTCATATGTGGAGTCCCCCCCGGGGATTTTGGTCTGGGACTGCATGAGTAGGTTAAGATAGCATGAAAAGTTTTAAGAAAATCACCGCTTTTCATAAGCTTAATAAATCACTGTACCGAAGATCTTTATATTCTTTAGCATCCAACTGTCTGTTCAACTTCAGGGTTTCCTTTCCTGGAGCATCAAGACAAAGTTGATCACCTTCAAAATGTGGAGTTACTTGAGATAACACTGGCTTTACGTATGATTTAATGTACTGATCATTTTTGTCCACCACAATCCAACGCCTGGGAGGAAAAAAAGGAAATACTTCAGCCTAAAGAATACTGAAGCAGTGCAATAACCTTTGAGTACAGTTGGAACCTCACACTAACAAAGGGCCGATGGGCTGGAAATTATGTTTGCCACAATTAACAAGCTCAGGTTTTATTTGACTGGCAGTTCTTTTCCATATATAATTTCACTACAACTGGGGTAATCTTTCACTTTTTGGTGAGGATGTAATATAGAGTTTTGTTACAAGGAGGTTTTAATTAATGACTATATTGTAATGTAAATTATAATGTTATATTGGAGGGTTTGGGGGTTGCAGGTTAGCAGCAGAACAGGTGTTATTTTTTCACATTTTTAATAGGCAAGCAAAGACATTGCAAAGCACCAAGCAGCCATGGAGCACAAGACACATGTGTTAAAGGAAGGCATGAAAAAAAGGTGTCTTCCTCCTCCTATGCCTGCTTTGCACTTTCCTTTACTTGCCTAGAAAAACACGAAAAATAATTCTTGTTCTGCAGACTAACATTGCTACCAATGAAGACCTCAAGGTCCACACCTGAAGGCCTTCAGACCTGCACTCATACTTGCAGACCCTCACTTATACCTGAAAACCTGAGTAAACTTACGAATTTGACTCTCCAATGCGTGTAGCCTGTGTACAGATGTCCCCCATCCTCAGAAACCATCGGGGGAAGGGACAGTCTCCTATCCCGATTTTTCCTGAGGGAGGGGGGACATCTGTACACAGGCTACAATGTGTGGTATTGATAATTTAAGAAGTGAGTGGATTCTTGGGAGTCACACTTTAACCTAAGCTTGAAGTGCTTTATTCGTTATACTTCTATTTAGAGGGCTAGCTGGCAATTTCCCCAGGGTTAGGGGTTTAAAAATATAAAAGGCCCAGGGGGGGACTCCCATATGAAAGGGGCGGGGATGCTCGTTGGAAATTTTGAATTAAACCCCTAAAGAAGACCAATCTGGGCATGGCCTAACCTTTTTTTTTACCCCTAAAAGCAATCATTTTAAACTTTGATTGCATGAATGGAGTAAATAAAACGAATTGAAAATAATTTTTTAATATTTCTCAGAGTGCAACCCTAAGAGAGACCTTTACGACTAAATACAATGGTGCTTTGCCCAGAACACCCTAAGCAAGGCCAAAATCTGAAATTTAGAACCCTAAATGAGACGACGAGCATCCCCGCCCCTTTCATATCGGAGTTCCCCCCCTGGGATAAACAGGTTTAAAAAGGTTTAAAGGCTTGTCTACAGTGGAAAGTACACTTGGCTTATCCAGCTTGTTAACGGCCCGTGGGGAGGAGGTACTCCCTTGTATAAGCTATATAGGTAATGTGCCGCCCCATCGGGTAGGGTTTTTGTGCCGCTTTGGTCTGAAAACGGGTATGCACTTTGCCCATTTTGGCCTGGAATCGAGTATGGTTTTGAGGGAACTATGGGAGTGTATGAACGTATTTATTCTTTCAATTCCAAAATGGATTCAAAGAATTTTTTTGTTTGCACTCAAATCTATGACAACACAATTTCTGCCTAAAGGCCAGTTCTTAAAACGGGTATGGAAAATTATATTTTTTGGTCTGAAATAGGGTCAGGATTTGGAGAAAACCAGGTCGCACACTTCCACCAAGAATTCCCAGGAGTAACCCCCCCCCCCCCCGGGTTAACAGGCACTCCACTCAAATACTTAGAAACAAATAATTCAAACACAATTGCAATGAAAGGATTAAAAACCCAGACTGGCGGGAGGCAACCAGCTGGTTATTTACAAGTGTGACTATGGGGGGTGACAGCTCTAACAAGGGTTGTTTCGGGAGAAAAACAAATTTATTCCGGGAATACTCATACAACGACACCACACAGAGTATACTTAGCTGAAAGTGATGTCCAGAGCAATTTCAAAAACTGCACAACTTGTATAAAATAAAATTGACTACTTCTACGAGAAGTCACGCCAATAAAAATAAGCATAAAAAGGACAATTGATTTAGAGAACATTTTAGACAGAATTTGTCCTTTCAGAACACTAGAAATGGCGTTTCAGAGCACTAAGATTTCAAAATTTTCTGGCGGAGCATGCCCCCAGACCCCCCAAGTGGTTGACCCCTTCACTGCTCACCTGATTCATTGGTGATTAAAAAACAAAAAAACACGATTTTATATACTGAAAAAGTTTGACAGTCTTTCTGTGTTACCATGATACCCTTTAAACGAAAAAATAACTAAGATTAGATAGTTAACAAGTTACATAATTAACAAGAAGCTGCAAAAAAATCTCTAATCAAAATTTTAATTCTAATTGTTAAAACAATTTTGGGAAGTTAAACATTTATGGGGAATGCCACCGAAAAATTCGGGAGAGTCGACGAAATTTCCGGGAGGACATAAGGTTATTCATAGGACTGCCCAAACAGCCTTTGTTAGAGTTGTCACCCCCCATTGTGACTCCCTTTTTTCACAAAGCATGATGGATGAAAGAGCCAGGGGAGGAGGTTGATCGGTCGCCACCTCCCACCCGCACACCCGGGGGGGGGCACTTGGGTAGTTTTTGGGTGGGTATGTGCCCCCCAGGACTCCCAATTGGCACCCCATTCTAAAAAAAATTCCACTAAAATTAATAGCCCGTTCTAGAAATGGGCCAATTTTTTATACCCCGTTCTAGAATTCGCCCTAAAACTGATACCCCGTTCTAGAAATAGGCCAATGTTTTATACTCCATTCTAGAAAGTTTGTAAATTGAAATAGCCCGGTTTTTTTAAAAAGATATTTCTTTATTTGTTCGACTTATACGTCAAATGACAATTCTTCATAATCAGCAACAATTTTAAGCAGCAGATAAAGCCGTGATCCACAACTTTTTATACCCCTTTCTAGAAAACGCCTCTGAAATGGATGGGCGGCACATACCCGTATAGGTAATGTATGGGAGTATGTGCCCCCCCCCCCCTCCCCGGCCCCCACAAAACCTTCTTTTGTCTTGACCGATGATCACTGAGGCGTAAACAAAAATTCAAAAGTTGAGTTGAAAATATTGCTAATTCAATAAAGGTTGCTTTGGGCATTGGGAAGCTATTGTTTGGTGCTCACTCAAGCAAGTAAATCATTGCAATGTTCCTTATGCTCAAATGCTTGATGTCCAATACCAATGAAAACAACCTTTTTTGAAGAGGTTGAGTTTGAAATATGTCGCGAGGACTTGCGGAATACGCCGAGTATAGAACTCGGACAAATGTAGTGTAGTGGTTCAGGCATCAAAAGTAATAAAAAGTAGCTGTGTATGAAAATATGTTCGTCGAGTATATTTGTCTAAGCGAGTTGAAAATGTACGGCGAGCAAGGT
>NC_133207.1:4405117-4585117 GCF_958299795.1 Porites lutea | reverse complement strand
ACACCTAATATGTTAATACAGAGAGAATGACATAACAGGATTACCAACATTACAAGTAGTGATAGAGTGACTTTCGTATGACCTCGACATGAAAACGCGCGAACAAAACAGAAACAACAAAAGAAGAGAAATAAAACGATTTGATTGGTTTATCGAACAGATACAAACGCGCGTGGCCTTTGGTTGGTTAAGCGAACACTCGGGTGAAAAAAGTTCCCCGAGAACTTTCTAGAAATCAATCGAAACTTTACTTTGACGTCATACTGCAACACGGTTGGCCAATCGAACAATGCCTTCTCCATTTTAGGGTTTTCTTTGGCGAGAAAACGAAGAGGTTTTTCAACGTCATACGAAAATCGCTCTATGACAAGGATTCACTTGCCGTCGCATTCAATAGGCCATTTGGGTGACAGTGTAACTTTACTGCTACGACCAGAATCCTTCACGGTTTTTTTTTCTTAAGCAAAATTAGACTTAAGCAATTTAGATTTTGTTAAACCGACCAATGAACGCGAGCATGCGTTTTTTTCTGCCAGATTCAGTGGCATTCACTTTTTTGAAAAAAACCGGAAAACGACTGTCAAAAGTAGGATTCCACGCGTTAACAGCAGTGAACGTTGTTTTACTTTCAAAACTGCAGCTAAATGCAGAAATACTGTGGCAGTGAAGGCGTTCACCAAGTGTTAACCGATTGATGAAGGTCAGCAAACGAGCAAAAACGAGTTAAAATTGCGCCTTCTTCGTTAATTCACTGCGCGTTTTCTTAGGTCTTAGTTGCAAAATGACACTTTTCTTGCCGTGAAATTTGGAAAACTTGTGATCAAGGCCGAGTGAACATTCGGGATGGATCTAGAAATAATTCTATGATAACTACCAGTCAGTCAGTGGACAGTGAGTATAGCACGTACGTACGATGAAGGATCGCAACAATGTTGTGAGAATGTTGTAAGCGTTTGACCTGGTCTTAGCCTTTGCAGATGAATTTAACGGTGGACTGATAAGTGCTGATTTCTTTCAATAAAATTTTGTTGGCTGAAATTATCACTGAAAAGAAAATATTCTTTACCTTCCACAATCCTTTAATTTTCTAAACGTCACATCTGCTATTTTCAGTACTTTATGGTCCCAATGATCCTAACGACGTAACACGAATCATTAATAACGCATATCACAAATGCTTTTTTCACTATTACACTTCGAGGTATAATTAAAAAACACAGTATTATGCTACCTTACTTGCTCATCACAATTCATACCTCAGGAGATTGTAAAAAAATCTGCAATAATTATATTACTGTTCTCTCAATTCTAAGAAAGCATGAATAAGACCACTTTCCATAAAATTTCTTTGTCTCAGTACTGTCACATAACCAAAAACAGGGCGAAAAAAAGAAGCTGGTGTTCCTAGAATTAAAAACCCCACTGAACTGCGACACATGATAAAATCCTAGATTTTCCTTCCTGTTGCCATGGCCGTTTTCACTAGAGAGACGGATTATCTGTCCGGGACGGATAATCCATCTTCAGAATCCGTGAAAATTGACGGATGAACAGATCGATAAAATCAGGCGGATCGTTAATCAAAAATTCAAACCGTTCCATTTTCAAATGAAGTCGTAGTATCTGTCTGGCGCGAATTATCCAACGAATAACCCGTCTCAGACGGATAATCCGTCTCTACTGTGAAAACAGCCAATGTACAAGCTTGCAAATCAAAGTGTGAAATTCACCATGGCCAGTCATGACCAAACCTTTCTCAATAAACTTTTTATTTTATAAATACTAATACAAACCTCTGCAAAAGGTTCTGTGCCACCTATAACAATGTTAGGACAGAATCTGTCCATTCCAACTGGAGATGGTAACGCTTCATTCAGAGAAACTAACGATGCTTCTGTTGTCATGAGATATGAAGTAATTGATGCATATCCTGTCTAAAGAATAGGAATTAATGCCCAGGCCCCGGTTGTTCAAACGTTGGATAGTGCTATCCACTATCCAGCGGATAAGTATTAGGGAAACCAATTGCGCTATCCAGTGAGTACATTTTTATCCGTCAGATAGCGCTATCCAACGTTTGAACAACCAGGGCCAGTTTGATTTTATTCAGGGATTCTAGGTTGACTATTTGTTGCATTAATTTTACATCTTTAGTTCAAATACATAGGGCCTAATTTATTGAAACTGCCAAGATCAAAGCATATTTGGGTCAAAGAAAAAATGGTCTTAAATTTAAAAGAGATCCTTAAGCTTTATGCTCCATTCTTTTGCTAGAAAAAAATTTGAAACGAACATAATTTATTTAAAGAGGTACTGAGCAAGAATGATTAATTTTATATTTTAACCCACTGAAAAGCCTGCCAAAAAGACATTTTCTGGTTTGTCACTTCTCCCCCCAAGAAAGGTAACTTTTTGGGTAAGGAGAGGCAACAATCGGAAATATACGATCGCAGGCTACCAAATGACCTAATTAGGCCAGGGAATTCACAGTCAGCTATGTGATGATAGAATTCGAACGTTAGCCTATTGGCCAACACGTCTTAATCACCACTACACGACTATATCTCATCATAAAATACACCTTTGTTCCAGAAAAATGTTACCTTGTCTCCTGGTAAAGCAATGTCTCCCCACTTTTGCTCTTCACTGCTATAACGAGGTTCATGAATCTGGTACATTTTACATCCCGGAACATTCAGTAAAGTTGAAAACCAAGCTGCGGCTTCATCACCAGCATATTGAGAAATGGATGAAATCCTTAGCACCCTGGCAATACAAAACCAGGCATACCAGTAACTATTACCATTAAGGTATTTTGCCACAGGTTCAGGAAGATATAGTTTTTCCACAGTTTGTAAGAAGAGTTTCAAGATGTTAAATGTAACCCACTGAGCCCTAGAAAAGCGGACTTTCAACTTTAAGGTTAACAACTGCATCAATTAATGTAGGTTGGATGCCTGAAATATAAGGGGTTTCTACTCTTGGCAGCCATGTAGCCCCTAGACGGAATAACACTAGCATGGCTGGTACAGACGCACAACCCAGCTTTGAGCCTCCATCAAAGGAGACAAACACCATCACACTAAAATAAACATGGAAAGAACAATAGTGAGAAGGCAGGAAAAATGCTGAAGAAAACTCTTGCCAAACAACACTTGCTGCAAAACTCCTCAAACTGTCTTAGATATACATGTACATCATATGAACACTTTTGAGAGCTACTGCACATCAACCTATAGAACAACCACTGATCTCTAGCACTGTTGAGACACTTTATTGCTGACTCCTTTAATATGGATTCCGGAATGCTGGAAATGTTTGCTTGTGGAATACAGAATCTAGGAAATTTTTCTCGTGGAATTCAGAATCCTGGGCTTTGGAAACTGGAAATCAGCTCAAGGAATCCGGAATCCAGGACTGTCTTGGATTACCTTACAAGGGGCCATTTAATAGAAAACCTACATCACAATGTCAGTCGGAGGCAAGCATGCTTACCACTTGACCACTCTTAATTCCCCCCATTCAAAGGAAAAACATAAGTTCAAGAAAGGAGTTACATCTGTGACAGTACTACAGTAGATAGAACCTTGATTCAACAGAGGGCCAGGGGACTGGCAAAATTTGTTTGCTATATCATGGTTTCATTGTATCAAGGTTCGTTTGAAATCATAAACTTTACTATTACTGGGGTAAAGAAAATTGTTCATTAAAATGAGGACTTCATTATATAGAGGTTCGTTATATGAAAGTGTCAGAGTACAACTATTGTACAAACCTGAGATCTTTATATTCATTAGTATTCAACTTTCTGTTCACTTTCAGGGTTTCCATGCCAGGAGCGTCAAGACAAAGTTGATCACCTTCAAAACGTGGAGTCACTTGAGATATCACTGGATGCAAGTAACATCTAATGTGCTCATCCTTGTTGTCCACAACAACCCATCGTCTGGAAAGAAAATATAAATATAGAGATGCAGCTTGTAGCTATTGCAATAATGTAGGAGCTGCTCATAAAGCCTTCCCAGATTCATTCTTTTAAACAATGGTATTTTATTGTCTATAGAGTACTAAAGTGATGACGTCATAAAAATGAAATTTCTGAAATTATGGGATTTGTCAGGATATTCTGAAAGAACAATGTTCAAGGGGCCTACTTGCCAAAGAACTCTTCTAAAATTTTTTTGGACCGACCCAAAAAAAATTTAGAAGGGTTTGTATGGAGTTTTCTAAGCATAACTGGGCTACGATCTCAGCGACAATTTGCCTCAAAATGCTCATTTTTTGGCAAGTAGGCCTCTTGAACATTGTTCTTTCAGAATATCCTGACAAATCCCATAATTTCAGAAATTTCATTTTTATGACGTCACACTTTAGTACTCTATTGTCTTCCATTGTTTTCCAGTTATTGGATTACACAGTACTGTAAAAGACTCAAATCAAGATAAGTTCATGGAGAAAATTTGGGAAACTGAGCTGAGGGTGGATTTCAGACTGTCCAACGGTTTGAGTAAAATCGGGATATTTCTTATAACTGACAAATCACATGAATGCCTAGGGTGTGAGCCGCTGTAGGGGGGGAGGGTCTGGAAGCATGTTACCCCAGAAATTTTGAAATTTTCAGGCTCTGAAACGCTATTCTAGTGTTCTCAGACTGGGCTGATTTTTTTCTAAAATGTTCGCTAAATTGACTGTTATTTTTATGCCTATTTTAATTTTGCATGTTTTCCCATACAAGTTGTAGATTTTTTTATATTTCAGGCAGTATATTTAAGTTTTCTGGGTATCAGTTTCAGTTAAGTACACTCTGTGGCAGCTGTTCTGGCATATTTATAACAACAGATGTTAAAATCAGGATTTTTGCTGTCCCGATAGAAAATTGATCGGGATTCGGGATTTTCAAGCAAAATCGGGAGGATCCCAACGAGATCAGAATGGTTGGACAGTCTGGGATTTGGAAAACTAGGCATACCATTCTACAATCATGTTTGAACTTTGAATAGGATGGGGGAGGGAGAACTGCAACACAATTTCAAAAAGGATGCATAGCCTGTGAACGGGTTTTCGGTCGAGGGAGGAATTGGGGAGAGTGAAAGTGATTTTTTCACCCTTTCCCAAAACCAAGAGCCTGTTCACAGGCTAAGGACACACTGTTTCATGAGGAAACTCAGAAATGACAGAAAAATATGAATATTGCATTACTGTCCCAAGGACTTATGTCCATGATTGTAGCTACAACCCTGAATGCTCAGAAAAATCAACGTTTCAGCAGCAAAAATAATGTTAACTGCCTGTTAATTTAGTGCAACACAGCGTTGCATCATTATTGCGACATTAGGCTGATTTAGCAACAGAACGGGAACGTCAGTTGACGACGGCGCGCGCAATTGAAACAACTGGCTTGACCAAAGGCAGAGCGGCAAATTGGACTCCGGAAGTCAAGTTTAGTCCTTCCGCGTGCTTTCCCGTCGTCAAATGACGTTCCCGTTGTGTTGCTAAATCAGCCTATTGTTTCGAATAGTTACAACATTGTTTCAACATTGCAACGCTGTGTTGCGCTAAAAATCGTCGTTGCAAATCGTCTCGTGTAACATCACCTTACAATCGGATAAACGTGCCAAAATTGGTACAAGGAAAGATGATTTCACAAGGTATAGAAACCCCAAAACCAATAACCAATCGCTAGAAAATAATGTTTACTAACCTGTCATCTTCCAATCCCTCTATGAGGCAGTTTGCTGTCTCCAAGGAAATTCCCTTGCAAGACTTCACCGGATAAAAAAATATACCAGCTACATGGCCTATTTTCTCAAAGATGAGATTTCCGGCCTTTAGCGCTTTTCTGTGTTTCCACCAAAGAAAAGCGAAGGCGACAAAATGCAAAGAAAAAGGCACACATAACCTCCACGACCTTGATGGGAAATTTCCCATGGCTCCCCTTTGGTGCCTCGCCTCTAGGCGGCGCGTGTTGTGTCTTGGGAATGGAATGGAATAAATAGGGACAATAAGGTCACGCCACTACGATGCACGCACCGTGCATGAGCACTTGATTGTACAGGTTTTAAAAGAAAAGATTTTTCAAAAAAAAACGTGTTTGGGGGACTAGCGAGATAACAGAGAGTACCAGATGTTTCTTTCACGAAATTGGCTCAGCAAATAAACGGAGACTACCGCATTTAGGAGGGTAACCAGGCTTTTTTTTTTCTGGTTTATCCTTTTAGGCTTGACAGCCGAGTAGAGGGGTAATTCTGTCAGAAGTGAAGAAGAGATGACAAATACAATCGTCTCTCTTCAAGAGCCATAGATTTTTCTCTCTCTTGACGGACAACGCGCTACAACGGACACCTAGAGTTGGTCCCCGGCTATCTTTACTCCTTCTTATAGGTTGATGGTTGTACAATAGACGTGGAGTGTCTATTTTTTACGAACTCGTAGATGAGGAAGCAACGAATCTTTAAAAAGAAGACTAAACAAAAAATGAATAGATTAAAGTGTAATTGGAATTAATATAAATGAGCGGAGCCATGCTGAGGAGATGGATCACTCGTTTTGAACTCCCGGAGTTCATTGAAGTTCACGCAGTTGTTGAACGGCACGGGAGCAGTGTGTTTTCTTTTGAACAAAGCCATTATATATGATGAGTTTCAACAAGACAGTTCTTGGCTGCTGTCGTTTTAATTAAGAAGAGGAAGTGTCCGGCAACAAAAGAATGAAGAGCGAACGGTTGTTCCACTGACAAGAGAAAAAGAAGTCGTTTTTGCCATGAAATCTCACTAGAACTGGCGAGAAACGAATCGAACATGAAGATGGATACTGCAGAAGACTATGAAGGAGCTTTTTGAATTTTTTTTTTTTTTTTTATTAATTTTTTTTTACACAAGCAGAGTTGTAAACTTTTCTCATCGGTCACCACCCCTCCAACATTTTTTTGGAAATGCATTTTACTTCTCAACCATTTAGTTTAATTATTATCAGTATTTCTTCGGTCTTGCTCTGAAGTTTAATTTATTTTTTCGAAAATCAGTTTCCATTTAATATTATTTTTATTCTGCGGGATGTCTGAGTTTGATTACTTTTCTCGTCGTTGTTGTTATTTATTTAATTTTTCCAACAGCTAACAGTAATGTTTGCTCTAGATCGGGAGGAGTAATACTAATTGCTATTTGTGATTGAACTGTATTACTATAAGAAAGCAGATGTCACTAGCTGCGACTTTGCTTCAATCGAAACAACACTTAATGAGTTTTTTTGCCATTTAAATGTTATAACAAAGGCCAAGAAAAATAGATTAGTAAAACCATCTCCCGATCGTTTCAACTAAAAAGCTCCCTATGACTTGAGATCCCGGAGATGAAGCATGAATATGCAAAATAGTTCAAAATGAAGGCAATATTATAGCCATTTATATGTGTTTGAACTCTGTTTTAAAACATGTCAGCGGATCTTGGTATATGAGAAATCTGCTGTTAAGTTATTTGCCTCTGCGGCGCACGGCCCTAAAAAACCAACATAAATTACCTGACAAGAATTAATATGAGCGCACGAGAGCGCATCGATAAACCCTAGGCTATGTAGCAAAATTAATAATAATAAAAAAACAACAACAACAAACAATTCTTGAAATGCTAAGTGTAAGCTTATAAGTTGACTACAGATTTTTGACAGATCAGTTTTTCATTGACGAAATCTAACCGATGGATGGATAAGTTTCTTTCCAAGTTTCTGCAAATTAGAGCGATAAACTCAGAGTAATGACTCTCCAAACTCAGTATAATTCGCTAAAATCTGAGAGAAAATTCCAACAATTTCTTGTCTATTAGTTCTTGCAGAATAAGGATTTAACTCCATCACGAACATCTTTCATTCTCCAAATATAAAGGCCAGGATTGAGGGAGGATGATGAAAATAATAACATCGTCGAAACGTAATAAACAGTCCAAGTTTCGCGATTCTCTCCAATAAGAGCAAGAAGCAAAAGCGAGACGATGGTTGGTGCAAAACAGATGGAAAATAAAATCAGAATATACAAGATTGTAACCACAGATTTCTTGTACTTTGCTACGTTAAATGCCGGTTGTCCGCCAATGTGTTGCTGATGTTCTCGAATGATTCGGAAGATTTTGAAATATGCAACAAAGGTGGACAAGTAACACGATGCCATGTATGCGGATATTGCAGCACCAAGCCCTTTTCTAAATCTTTCATTGGTAAATGCAAGTGTGTTGAAAACAACGAAGGGGATTGGAAGTAACAATGACATAACAGCAATAGGATATCCACGGCGTAATGTGAGTAAGGATCTCCGAGTCATGTGCAGCCATCGTTCAACTGACATGAGTGTTATTACAAGTACTGTTTCAGACACCAAGTATGTTGTACAAAGCAACCCAATTAGGGATGTCGTAGTATTCCACTCTGAGTACAGCAAATTAGGAACAGAGATCAAGGCGCTGGCAATACCGGTACACAAATCGGTCAACGCCAAAACGGTCAAAAGAGTATGAAACGTAGTTCTCTGAAAGGACCTTTTCCAAATTGCCGCCAAAACTACTGCATTTCCTACTACTGCCACAGGGGCAAAAACAACGATGACCGTGTGCATGGCTATCAAAGCAGAATAGTTTATTTGGTTCTCTTCGCCTGCGTTGTTTGAGCAGCGAGATATAGAGTAATTGTCAGCTGAAATGGAGTCATTCACATTATTTGACATGTTATCGTTTCGTCCAAGAAGAGATTTTGGAAGCTGTGTTGTAATAACCTGGGCCAGGAAATTCAACAACACCCTTTAGTCCTCGATGAAGTTCTTCAGTTCCCCTTAATAAGTCCAATAAACACGAGGCTTGACATTAGATCCTGACAGTTATCCATTATCCATTAAGGATGCTCTCTAGCAGATTTGACAGAATGTCAGAACTTAAATGAAGTTTTTTTTGCACCTGCATTGCTTACTAAACTAAATTGTTTTAATTATTTTCATCTACATCCTTACCGGGTATATTACGCACCAATTTAATGGGATTGACATGCCGCTTCCAGTTAGCTTGCAAGCTCAATTGGTCAGAACGCTGCACCGGTAATCGGAGAGGTCAGGGTTCGGTCCTGCTTTCTTTTCGGAACTGCACAAGATGCGTCTTTCGCCTGCGATGATCTTCTTTGTGTTTATCTATTTTTACATCGTTTGGCCCTAGTTTCCTGTTAATTACGGGTTGTTTTCTTTGCTACCAAAACTAAATTACTTTTTCTCACAACAGTTGACAATAATTTTCTTCTGGGAGAAAATTATAAATGCGATCTCAACTTAATTATTCTCAGTTTTTCTCTAGAAAATAGCCCATTGTGATGACTGTGTAACCGGAGAATTAATGTCTCTTTGAATCGAAAACAATTCTTTCATTTCAAAGGTTAACGCCCAACTTTTTAATCAAATCATCCACGCCAAAACTAAAACTGAAGACAAGGTTTATTTAGAGTCCTGAACCGAAATGAATTACTAAATAAACTTCTTCATCATACAACTTCAAGTTAATTGTTAAAATTTCTTCTTAGAGTTACACGATGGGATATAAGCATAAATAACTTTTCTAGCTTCGTTTTCTCTTCTTAATATATTTAAAGTAATCAATTACGGTTTTTTACATGCTTTTCTATGAAATATTTGCGTAGCTGCCCATTTTCGCTGAGAGGATTCATTAGAAAAACATTAACATATCCGGTTTGGTGACAACCTCTTTATTGATTCTATACGCGGTGTCCAAATATTCCATCGAACAGAGAACCTCTCATTTTTTTTCCCTGGTACGCACAGCACAACGTTGAACACCCCCACCTTGACACAAGGGGAACGGTTGGACCTCGCCCATAGGGGAGGGGGTAGATGGCGATGCCGAAAGGCTGTGACGTCATTCAGAATACCCGCCATCTTGGATTTTTTTTAAAATTTCAGACACATTCTAATACCGTAACTTAGAAATCGGGCATTTCTGATTTGGTTTTAAAAAAAAGTATCTCCCAATAAATTTAACTTAGCCTTCCTTAAGTAACAGAAAAATCGAGGCAATATTTGATTCTCCTCTGAACAGATATTTTACAGAAAACAGTCGTTCGTTGCCCCTGTTAAATGCAGCCAGTGAACTGAACAATACAAAACAACTTTGCACGTGCATTACGCTTTTTTGTTCATTTCTTAGGGGTCGTTGCACGACTACAACGTGAAAGTGCCTAACTTCACGTTTTATCGAGGACGGGAACACAAGTTAAGACAACAACTTTCTTTTTCTTTTCCTGAACTTTGATGCCAACATTTGACGAATTAAATGAGATGGAAGAAGCGCGATAAAGTTTGGAGCAGGGCGAATTCACTTTTTGAGTGACGTTTTCGCAGCCGTGGCCGTCGCTGTTGTTCTCGGTCATTTTTGTAACGAAAGCCTCGGAGCTCAGTCATTATCCTATCCTACACCGTAAACTACTGCTTATAAGCCCTGGGTTATAAGCGGAATAGAGAAAGCGCTTGCAAACAAGCTTCAGCAGTGCTGATCAAGATAAGCATTGAATTGACCCGTTTTTGTGTCTACGGCTTCTAGAGAAGCGTAGACACTATGTCATCGGGTCGAGTGATAGAGTGAAAGAGTGTAAGAGTGTAAATGCCACAGGAATCCCAAATTGAATCCGATCGAAATCCGACTCTAATCCGAGGCTAACCGGGATCTAAGCGATTGTATTTCCGGAAGCCGAGGTATGATCATCAATCGGTCGGTTACTGTCGTTTAGGAGACGGATTACGAGGTCCTTACGAAATGGTTCGACGATACATCGGCAGCCACGTGTGCTGGACGGCTTTATATCGATTGCGACGTTAACCCTACGTCTTTGCATGTGCTTTTGAGATTTGGTAAATTTTATTCCCGTTGAAGGTGGGTCTAATTGTATTTTCTACAATGTTTTCGTCCTATTTCGCATCAATAACCGAGCTCAGCTTTCTATGCATTTGTAAAGTATTTATTTCTAAAGAGTTTGTGAGGTTTTCTTACGGTTTGGTGCCATTTTATACCAGCAAAAGAATCATTCAGTCGAAGGATTTTGATGCCAATGTCCATGCGCATTCAGTTTCCTCTGCAGTTCAACGCGTTCAATGTCCGTTTGGTCGTCGCTGGATCATGTGTAACCCTTTTCAAGGGTCAAATTCCCTACGGGGAGCTAAGAGTCTCTTTCGAGAGATCGAAAATTCCCTTCGGGGAGCTAAAAATGTCTTCCGACAGATCGAAAATTGTCTTCAGGGAGCGAATAATCTCTTTCGGGAGAGCGAAAATTCCCTTCGGGGAGAAATTTATAATCGCCTTGTAAGATTATATAATATGTTGTTTATGTTAGAATAAAGCTACAGTTCTCTTCATACAAAATGTTTGTGGTAAAAGGTACCAGCTTAATCTCTTCTCACCAGTATTCTGTGCAGCATTTTTACAAAGTTTTCTTTATCCTTCTTCTATTTCCACTCTTCCCTCTTCGTTTTCATTTCAGTCTTATTTTCTTTTCTTCAATTCTTTTATATTACATTTCTATACCAGTACTGCAGTAGACACATGCAGTCTTAGACTGCGTATTTTTAACTATGCTTTACTAGTGAACGACATTAAAAATGAATTCATTTTAATACAAGCCAGAGGGGGGCTTATATCGGGGGGGCGTATATCCGAGGGGGACTTATATCCGGGAGGTCGGATGTATTCTGTACTTAGACGGGCCTATGACTGGGTGGCTTCTAAGTGGGGGTTGGGGGAACTTATAAGCGGCAGTTTACGGTGTGGCTCACACTTCACCTAGTCAATAAAAAGCTTTATAGATTTTAAAGACGAGGACGATAACGAGAGCAAGTAGTGCACGCACGCGAACCAACTTCATTTTGGCGGGAAAATGTGGAAGCCATCATCATTCTACTACGAGTTTTAACGAGAATGACGTAGTGGCGAAAACAAGTTATCAAATGCAAGGGATTATATCATTTAGCGATCGGGAGAGGGCTAAGCCTTGAACTCCTTCAACAGAAATAAGCATACTAACTTTGGTGGTGAAAAAAAGTACAATGAAGCTTTACGGGGTGTCTATCTTAGAGAATAGGAGTGAAAACTTGAAATTAAATGTCGTCCGCCTCGTAGTCATCCTCGTCTGCTCGAATCTAAAGCTCTCTAATAATGCGTTTCCTTTTCTAAAAGTTCGTGCGAAATAAGCCGATGACTCCATAGCGAACATCTGTCATTCTCCAAATATAAAGACCAGGATTGACAGAGGATGATAAAAACATGAACACAAAACAAACAAGCTGGGCCGTCAAAGTTTTGCCGTTTACACCCACGGAGACAAGTAAGAAACTTGAAAAAATTATACGTAAGAACGAAACAGAAAACAAAGCGAGAATAAAGAAGATTGAAATTACCGATCTCTTGTATTTCGCTAGGTTTATTGATGTTTGTCCAGGGTTTTGACGAGACTGGTTTCCATGAATTTGTCGCTGGTGTAGTCGAATAATTCGGAACACTTTAATATAAGCAAAAGAAGTGACCAAGTAACACGATAGCATGCATACGGCCATGGCGGTAATCACCTCTCTTGCAATTCTTCCTGTGGTTGACTCCAATGCGTTAAAATAAACGAAAGGAATTGGTACAAGCAATGAAGCGGCAACAACGATGCCTCCACGGCGCGATGTTATTGTGGCTCGTCGAGACATAAGCAGCCATCGTTCAATAGACATAAGTGTTATAACAAGTAATGTAAAGGTTGACAAGTATATTGCACAAGGGATCCCAAAATAAGACATAATGGAACGGTTCAAGCCAAGCAAGAAACGAATAGAGAAGAAAAGGCCGGTGACACCCGTACAAAAATCCGTGAACGCTAAAACACTTAAAAGAATATGAAAAGGTGTTCTCTGAAAGGATTTTTTCCAAATCGCGGTCAAAACCAGAGCATTTCCCATTACTGCCACAGAAGCGAGAAGAAGGAGGGCTACATGACTGGCCACGGAAATACGGTCTCTACCAACAGTATTGCTATCGTTCAAGGTAGTGAGATGGGAAGTATTATGATAATCTAAAGTGGGGCAAGTCGTGTTTTCAAACATCCCCACTCGCTATCGGTTCTCCACCCTGTTAAGAACGCAGCCTTATTTCATGAGCTCACAGCCAAGCTTGACAAGTTGATCAGCAAGAAGGAAGGAGAGATGCTAAGTAGAAAAAATGTCTTGAAAAGTCATCTTGGGGAGATTGTTAACAGCTTTCACTGGACATCATTGCAAGTTGCAACTACATCAGTCAATGAAGTCCTGGACTCGTTTGACTCGTAAGTAAGGTGTTCTTTAAATTAAAACTACTTGTTTCACCTGTCATCTGCTTATTTTGTTCATTTAATGTTTAGCTTTCCTTTATTACAATTCCTATTCTTAATGGTTTACGAGCTTTATTATAATTCTCGTTTCCGACATCTGGCAATAACCTGCTTTTATCAGAAACAAGGCACCATTGCGATCAGGACTCAAAAAGCCCACCGGAGATGGCGACTAATAATGCTGACTGTGGCTTTATCACAAGTAAACGTAATCAGTCGTGTAGCTATTTAAAAAGTTATGATAAAGAAACTACGGTGATGATATTTACGGCGTTCACAGTTAATCTTTAAAGCCCACCCATATCTTTAATTAAGTTAAAAGCTTCCCACGAAATAAAATCTAACCAGGAGCTAATATATTATTATAAGCTATTGTTCAGTGCATGGAAGAGTCATAATAAGTAAAGTTGTCGTAAGAAACAAATTAAACAAGTCAGGAGATGTCACAACACTTTAAGGGTTGATTGATTTTCAAAATCCAGGACTTTTAGTGTCCCTAATTTCCGGAAGAATAAAGAGAAGTGTGACGTCACGTTACCATGGTAGCACTATTTCTGGATGACAACAAAACCAACGACGACGGCGAAGGCAAGGAGAAGGCAAAAAATAATATGTTTACATTAACAAACGTCGTTGCACTACTACGACATGAAACTTCCTAATTTCACGAGCCCGCCCAATGGAGTAGGAGAACACAACACAAAAATTGTCGCTTTCTTTTTTTAAACTCAGATATTGATAGATACTGTCCCAAAGAAAATTTCGCCAAGATTTGCCAATTTAAATGAAATTGAATAAGATCGATGAAGTTTGAAGTAGTACGTTGTCATCCAAAAATTTTGCTACCAAGGCAACGTGACGTAACGATTTCCCTTCTCTATACTTTAAAAACGTTTTATACGGGGGACTCCGCCCTGAGGTCCAACAGGGTACCTCTTCCGTCAAAAAAAGGTTTATAAAAGGGTCTGAGGGGTTGGAAGTCGGGGCGGAGCCTCTCCGTGTAGAACTTCGTTGAGTGCTCCCCCCGGGATTTGCTGATGATAATTCATACTAGTCTACTGAGATCTGCAAGGGCAGAATAAGGATTTAACTCCATCACGAATGTCTTTCATTCTCCATATATAAAGACCAGGATTGAGACTGGAAGACAAATATAAGAACACCAAAGACACGTGATATGGCTCCCACGTTTCCACGCTCTTATTCAATTTAACAAGGAGAAAGAGCATAACTGCCACAGGCAAGAAAGAAAAAGAAAACAAAACAAGAATGTACAAGATTGAAAGTAAGGATTTCTTGTATTTCGCCAAGTCGATCGCTGGCTGACCAACACTTTGACACGACTGGTTTTCACGAATCTGTTGCTGGTGTTGGCGAATTATACGGAACACTCTGAAATACGCAACAGTGGTGGCTAAGTAGCAAGATAGCAGATATACTCCCATAGCGGTGCCTGCTTCTAGTTTAAAACTCTCGTTGAAAAAGCAAATGGCCAGTAGAACAGTGAATGGAATTGGTACTACCAGTGAGACCGCAGCGATTAGACATCCACGGCGCGATGTCACTAAGGATCGCCGAGTCATGTGCAGCCATCGTTCAATAGACATAAGGGTTATAACAAGTATTGTTAGAGACATCAGATATGTTTCACAGAGAATTCCAATTGCTGATTCAGCGGTTTCAAACGTATGGTTATACAAATAGGGAATCGACATGATAGAGGTGGCAACTCCAGTACACAAATCAGAGAACGCTAAAACACTCAAAAGAATATGAAAAGGTGTTCTCTGGAAGGACCTCTTCCAAATCGCAGTTAAAACCACAGCATTCCCCACTATTGCTACAGGAGAAAGAACAACTATGATCACATGAATTGCCACTAGAATACTGTTCGGCCCATCAGCACTTGCTTCAGTGCTTAAGGTGCTTGGAATGGATCTATTGGTGTCGTTCAACATGACATATAATAGTACGTTTCAGCGACTTTGAAAATTGTATATGCCACGGGAATGATGGGCTTGAGAGTGTGATCGACGGAAGAAAAATTATCAGCTAGCTTCTAAAGGAGTAAATAAAAGGAGTCAATAAATGTCTTTCTTACATACACTCCAACTTTTGAACCGTTTGCATAGGTTACCAATTCAGCCCGCTGAAAGCCTTCCTTCAGAAGACGAAATCGGATCAGTGCTTCAACAAAAGGGAATTGATTTTTCGTGGCAAAGGATATCACTCGTATTTGTCTTAAACTTTGATTCAACGTAGTAAGTTTTATACCTACTGTGAACTAAGACAAAGTTACCCCTATTCAATTTGGCACCCGGTTTCCTTTTTTAAGACCCTTCCTATTATTAACTGCTGATTTTGCCTTTTTTTTAGTTATAAAAATTTTAAATATATTCCCGACAGATGACATTAATTTCCGTTATATACAGGAAAACATGACTGTTGTATGGAGTCGACTCTTTCGAATCTTGTCCATTAAAAAGACAACTGAATAGACCCCTTGGTGACATAACTGATAGTATTCACGGCGATGATACTGACGAACCAAGAAGGATTATCAACAGTTTGTCGTAAAATCTAATTTGTTTTCAGTTGATTTCAAACGAAGTGCTGGATATTTTTGCAATGTTTTTCAAATGCAATGTACATGTAGAATGCTTTAACCGCTGTTCTGAGTTGAAATTATATTTATTCAGATTGATATTTAATTTCCTTTTCAGTTTAATGTACACTTACTTTTGTTCACCGATGTTTCTTCATGTTAAAAGTTAGTATGTTGTTTTACCAAAGCTGACATTAAGTTTTTCTTAATAGGAAAACACGACCGTCTCGGCTCTTTTTCGTCTTTCCACTTAAAAAAACTAGACCTCGCGGTGAATAGCATATTGATAATGGTGAGGAGACAATAATATAAAAACAAACGAAACTTTATTATGTTTGCCACGCACTTGAAGTTGATTTCAGTTTTTAATAACTAAAACTTCCCACATACAATATTTATAGCTCTTTTTAATCTGAAATATTCGCATGGTGTACAAATTTAACAAAAAGACAATACGCCAAGTCCAATCAAGCGACGAAATTCGGAAGATAAAACTTTCACTTGTTGATTTTATTCCCCTCGTTCCTTTGCCACACCAAAACCACTCCTCCATGGTCCTTAATGCAAAGGACTTGCAGACATCAATCATTTCCGACACCACTCACAACGCTCACCTTTTCGGGAATATTAGGGAGTTTATGCAACGACGATTGCGACGGCAACGAAAACGTCACTTACAAAGTGAATTTGCGCTGCTGCCTCAAACTTGATCGCACTTACTCCATCTCGTTAAATTCGTCAAATGTTGGCAAAGTTTTTTGCAGTTGAATTCTAACTGACTGCATCAAAGTTCAGGAAAAGAAAGGTGTTGTTTTTTGTTCCCGTCCTCGACAAAACGTGAAATTAGGCAGTTTCACGTTGCAGTCGTGCAACGACGGCAGAGAAATGTACAAAAAACGTGCTGCACGTGCAAAGTTGTTGTTTTGCTTGTCTAAACCTATTGCTGTTTTGCCGTTCTTTTTACCATCGCCGTAGTGGTTATTTTAGTGAGCATTGAGAACAATATTCCAGGGGTACCCAATTGTCTGCAAAATATCTATTCCACCAAGTATTCACTGCTGCAAAGAAATTTCAATAACTCGAGAACCGAGACTAAAAATACGGTCGAACGTCCATGTGCGACCACCTACTGAAAACACCAAAATTTCCCCACTCAAAGCCTTAAAGTTGGAACCTCTCGTAAATGGCTACCTTTTGTAAGCGACCGCGACTACTTTTTAGGATGACGGTTTTATCTGAATTTTCCATTGTTTTCAACGTGTTGTAAGTGACCACTTCACGCATTGTCTATATGTACTATACGCTACAAACAGCATCCGAAGACACATATCGTAACTTAGAAATTGCATTCAACAAATTGTCTCCCAGAAAGAAGATATGTCCGTGGGTAAGCGAGCACCTTCAGTAGGTGATTCACGTGAGGCTCGATGAACCCAATTCGAGGATAGTGTTCAACAACAATTCGGCCCATCGATACTAGTAGTTATATCTAGTGGGATCCGTTTGTGCAACAACACAACTTTTTGACTCCAACACGAACATCTTTCATTCTCCAAATATAAAGGCTAGGATTGAGACAGGATGCTGAAAGTAAGATCACCAAAGATACGTGATATGGCCCCCAACTTCCTTCATCTTTACCCAAAAGAATAAGGAGGAAAAGCGAAACAATGAAAGGTAAAATGCACAAAGAAAACAAAGCAAGAATGCACAAGACTGAAAAGATCGATTTCTTATACTTTGCCAGGTCGATCGCTGGTTGACCACAATTTTGACGAGCCTGATTCCCATGAATTTGTTGCTGGTGCTGTCGAATAATACGGAACACTCTGAAATATGCAACAGAGGTGGTCAAGTAACACGATAGCCCATAAGCACCCATCGAAGCATTTGTTTCTAGTTTCATTTTCTTCGTGATGAGGTTCAATGCCTGTAAAGTAACCAAAGGAACTGGCGCTAGCAATGAGAGAACAACAAAACGATATCTACGGCGTGATGTGAGTAAGGATCGGTGAGTCATGTGCAGCCATCGTTCAACGGACAAAAGTGTTATAACAAGTATAGTAAGACATGACAGATATGTACTAATGAGAATGCCAGACATGGAGACAACTCCAAACTCATGGTTCAGCAAATAGGGAATGGACATAAGAGGGCTGGCAACACCAGTCAACAAGTCCGTAAACGCCAAAACACTCAAAAGAATGTGAAATGTTGTCCTCTGAAAGGACCTTCTCCAAATCGCCGTCAAAACCAGTGCATTTCCTACCACTGCTACTGGCGCGAGTACAACGATGACCACATGACTTGCTACTAAAATACTGTCCGTCTCTTTAGCACTTGCTCCAGTGCTCAAGGTGCTAAAGATGGAGATATTATCTGGAATGGGACAAGTCGTGTTGCTCATCATGACGACGCAGCTCGGTTTACTTCAGTACTCCTTTGTGAAAAATGTCTTTTACGACTCCGCTTGGCTTGAGAAATTGGTAGGAAAATCGTTAGCTTCTAACGGCGTTAATAAAATGAGGTAAAAAATATACCTATGTTACAATACAAACAGGGCCAGAAGACACAACTTTGGAACAGTTTGCATAGGCACCGTGTTCAGTTCACTGATGAACACCTTCCTTCACAAGGAACTGCTTCAATAGGAAATGATTGTTTAATTTTAATGATATATTTTATCATATATACTTAATTACTTAGTTTTTGCAGCTGTGTGTGCTGAGTTGAAATTACTTCTATTTAATTCGATGTACGGTTTCCTATTTTTTTTTTCTTTGTTGACTGTTGTTGACATTGCTTTTAAGTTTATTACGAAATTTATCTTATTTTTCCAGTTGCTGACATTTATCTCACTCTCACTCATGACTACCCTGGGTACCAGAGGTTTTTCTCGCGTGCGGCGGGAATTTTCGGTGTTGGCCGAAGGCCGACACGTCTTATTGTTTGATTTTGATGAATATTTTATCATATAAACTTAATTACTTAGTTTTCGCCGCAGTGCGTGCTGAGTTGAAATTACTTCTATTTAATTCCATGTCCGGTTTCCTATTTATTTTTCTTTGTTGACTGTTGTTCACCACTGCTTTTAGTATATTATGAAATTTATATTATTTTCCAGTTGCTGACATCTATTTCATTTTAGGAGAGAAAACATGACCGTTTTCCGGACTCGACTTTTGCCAATTTTTTCCTCAAAAAGATCTTTTATAATAGCACTGATAATAAAGATGAAAGATCGATAATACAATACTACAATTGGCAATAAAATCAGCTGTCAGAGAAACTTTGCCTTAAAGGGCCTTTGTGACGTTTTTCCGCCTTCAGAAGAGAAAACTTTAGCTTTCCTCCACCCCCCTTCCCTTCCATGCAATGTTGTTCCTCTGTACAAGCTTTCTGTAATAAACGACAAAAATCCTAACTTTGAATGGAGAAGAGGGATCGAGGGGTTGCAAATTGTGTTGCTCTCCGAAGAATCCAATTTATTTACAGTGTTGAAGAACAATTCTGCTCGACGAAGGTTATCTAGTGGAATCCGTTTGTGCAACAACACAACTTTTTGACTCCATTACGAACATCATTCATTCTCCAAATATAAAGACCAGGATTGAGACAGGATGATGAAAACAAGAACACCAAAGATACGTGATATGGCGCCCACTCTCCGTTATCCTCACCCAAAAGAACAAGGAGTAAAAGCGAAACAATGAAAGGTAAAACACACAAAGAAAACAAAGCAAGAATGTACAAGATTGAAAAAATGGATTTCTTATATTTTGCCAAGTCGATCGCTTGTTGGCCAAAATTTTGACGTGACTGGCTCCCATGAATTTGTTGCTGGTGCTGTCGAATAATACGGAACACTTTGAAATATGCAACAGAGGTGGCAAAGTAACACGATACCGCATATACGCCCATTGCAGCATTTGTTTCTAATTCCATTTTCCCGGTGATGAAGTTCAATGCCTGCAAAGTGACTAAGGGAATTGGCACTAGCAAGGATATGACAGCGGTAAGATATCCACGGCTTGATGTGAGTAAGGATCGGTGCGTCATGTGCAGCCATCGTTCAACGGACATGAGTGTTATAACAAGTATCGTAAGACACAACAGATATGTACTTATGAGAATGCCAGACATGGAGATAACTCCAAACTCATGGTTCAGCAAATAGGGAATGGACATAAGAGGGCTGGCAACACCAGTCAACAAGTCCGTAAACGCCAAAACACTCAAAAGAATGTGAAATGTTGTTCTCTGAAAGGAATTCTTCCAAATAGCCATCAAAACCACTGCATTTCCCACCACTGCCACGGGGGAGAAAAGAACGATGATCACATGACTTGCCACAAAAATACTGTTCGTCTCTTTAGCATTTGCTCCAGAGCTCATGGTACTAGGAATGGAAAATGGAGAATGGAGAAGGCCAAGTCGCGATATTGAACATGATGCCGCAGCTCGGTTCACCTACGCATGTATTAAAAATAAAGCGGCTTGGCTTGACAAGTTTGTAGACGGTAGAAGAATTGTTAGGTTTTAAACTGCGTAATACAATACAAACAGGGCCAGAAAACACAACTTTTGAACAGTTATCATAGGCACTGGCATCAGTCTATTGAAAGCCTAAGGATGATTGTTGAATTTCAGATGAATATTTTATCGTATATAAAAAAAATTAATTACTTATTAATTAGTTTTTGCTGCTATATATGTGCTGAGTTGAAATTACTTCTTTTCAATTCGATGTCCGGTTCCTGTTGTTTTTGCTTTTGTTGACTGTTGTTGACCGTTGCTTTGTTGTGTCATGAAATTTTATTTTTCCAGTAGCTGACATTTATAATCTTTTAACAGGGAAAACATGACCGTTTTTTGAAATCGACTCTTTTCAATCTTTTCCTTAAATAGATCTCTTATAAGAGCATTGATAATAATGATGGCAACCATAAAAAATCAAGCGAAGCTTTATAGTGAATAAAACCTAGCACATGTATTATTTAAAGCTCCTTACAGTGTGATGAAATATTCAAAGGGCCTGTAAATTGATTAGAAAATATTAAATAACAATATTAAATAATAACGATAATGATAATAATAATAATAATAATAATAATAATAAAAGTTTAAAGTGAAAAAATTTTATTGACAGCAATGCTAACTATTAAAATCCTATTTACAATTAATTCGCTTGAAAAAAAGAAAAAACTATTCATTCAAAACACTATTTACAATTCCTGTCGATTTAAAAAGCACTTAATTTAGCTTAGAAAGAGTTAATTTAACTAAGAAAAACTTTTTCGATTTAAAAACATTTTATTTCAATAAAAAAAACTGTCAGCCTCTAAAATTCAAAAGTTTCTTTCAACTGTTAAAAAAAATAAAATAAAGACAATTAATAACGCATCTATAGCTGTTGAGTCTAGGGAAGTCCTGCTTGACCCTTCTCTATTTCTAGATTCCTTAATAATAATAATAATAATAATAATAATAATAATTACAATAATTATAATAATAATAAGCAACCGCTACGAAGAAACCATCGATCACAATACAAGTGGCTGCCTGAAGTCCGCCTCTTACATCCACTGAAATATCTGCAAAGCTTACAACATCAAAGTGGGGAACAACTGCTACGTACGAGCGTACACCCGAGACAGTAAAAGAAAATAAAAATAAAAGATGTATATTCTCTGGGACAAGCTGGTTCAAACGGATAAAAAAATCAAATCCAACAGGCCTGACATCCTAATGAAAGATCAAGAACTGAAGAATTGCCTACTGATTGATATGGCCGTATTCGCGCTGAACGAAATACACCTGTCAAAATGGTTGAAAAGCTATCAAAATATTTAAACGTAGTGATCGAAATCTCAAGGATTTGGGACCTTATAGGAGAAACTGTGCCTGTAGGTTTTGGAACACTTGGCCTAGTTAAAAAAGAGCCTGGAAAAATACGTCGATCAAAGTCCTAGAAGCATCTACAGAAGACCAGCCTAGCTATTGGGCACAGCTCATATTTTACGAAAAGTGCTCTCCACTAACTAGATGACAACTCCCCCAGACGCTCCCGAGGAAAGTAGTAGCTTCTCGTACCTCTGGGCGGTAAAAACTGCGAAACAAGGAAAACATAATTATAATAATTTATTTTAGCATGTACTGACTTTGAAGGGGGCGTGACAAAAGTAAACTTAGCATGACATCAAATCTTATAAAAGCATAAATCGCATTAATGAAATTCCTCTACATTTTATTCATGCGATAAAGATAAAGGAATATGACATCATCCTCGTTACTACGCAAAAATGGGGTTCAAAAAATCCCCACTAAACTACTCATGTCAAGAATCAGGCAAAGTTTTACCTGAAGTGTTCCACGCGAGACAGGACAATCTTTTCTATTTTTTGTAACAAGTAAAAATGAAAATGTACTTAAACTTGTAAATAGTGTTTGGGGTGTAAGTAGGATCATGGAACACATTCGCTTGATCATTCCAATACCAGATGATACCTTGTTGCGTCATCCTTCAAAGTGGACGCAATGACAGACTCCACCGTCGATGTCTAACACTAGATATTTTGTGCTTGAAACGCTCATCAGTCTACAGCCACCAACATGAATGACTGGCCTTAGGATTTAACTTCAGAGGCACAGATTGCATACAGTCGAACCTCCGGTAAGTGCATGACAATCCAAAGTGCGAAGATTTAGTGGTCGCTTATGAGACGTGGTCGCCAACGAGAATCGAACCACACATCTACATTTTTCAAGAGAATTCCTTGCATGCAATTTCTAATTCATAAGTGTACTTTTATGTTCTCCCTTCTGAGTAGTGTAGTACATACAGTGAACTTAGAGATGGAAAACGGCTCAAGTAGTCGCTTACAGGAGGATAAAATCAATGGAAATTCCAAAACCGTCATCCAAAAAGATGGTCTCGGTCGCATACGAGAGGTTGTCATTTAATGATATGACTGGGGAAAATTTTAGAGTTTCGATAGGTGATAGCGTATGGGAGGTGGTCGCAGATGAGAGTTTTTTTCAGCTTTGCTGTAGGTTCCGATTGCTTAAAGGTGCCATAAATTTAACCAGCACTGTTGTTGAGCTGCTTAAAGCATTCTAAGATGCTACCACATTAAGAAACTATATATTAGATATGGTTCCTTGATCTCCGGCGATTTCGTTGTGGTCACTTAGCTTGCGATTTGCCCATTAGGAGAGGGGTACCACTAAAATAGCCTATATGAGGGGGCTTCGCGAGCCGGTGCGCAAGAGGTACATTTTCAGGCTTCTGATATTTGAAAGACTAAGTATTTCATTGGTTGGAGCATATGAAAGCGCAGGGAAATCTGTCATTTTAGTCTCCAAAAGGACAACACAAGGGCTAACAGGGTTCCTTTTCCGTCAAAAAAAGGTTTATAAAAAGGTAAGGAGTTGGACATCGGGGCGAAGCGTCTACGTGTAGAACTTTGTTGAGTGCTCCCCCGTGATTCACTGATGATAATTCATATTATTAAAAACTGAATCATTGGATAAAGCAGTCCTAGAGCTCTTATTTGCTTAGCCATTATACTATGTTCTCCAAATATGGTAACTGTACGCGTCTGCTCAAAATTAAAAACAAGGGGAAAATCTGTTGTTTTTACAAATAAAGGCGGGAAGAATTCCCACTATTTTAAAGGCGTTTCTAATAAAACAATTATTCCACTCGCGCTTGTTGGATATGAGATGATTATAGCCAACGCGCACTCGTGGAATAATAGGCCCTTTATATGATGACATCATTTTACTCCTACGACAAGAATCCCTCAGGACTTTGCTTTCTTGTGCAAATTAGGGCTTTTGTTATCGAAACCTCACTGGGATTACCAAATAAAAACATGAAAGGAAAAACCAAAAGGATCCTGGTTGTAGCAGTAAATACCCTGCGAACAGAGTCTCCTTCTCATCTAGGAAAGATCGAAGCGACTCTGCTAGCAGGGTAAGCAGTAAAATGACGTCATCGTGCAAATGACCTATTGTTAACTATTCTACTGGGATCTACAGGGGGAGAATAAAGATTTTACTCCATCACCAATGTCTCTCATTCTCCAGATGTAAAGACCAGGATTGAGACTGGAAGACAAAAATAAGAACACCAAAGACACGTGATATGGCTCCCATGTTCCCTTGCTCTTACCCCATTTAACAATGAGGAAGAGTATAACTGTCACAGGCAAGAAAGAAAGAGAAAACAAAATAAGAATGTATAAGATTGAAATTACGGATTTCTTGTATTTCGCCAAGTCGATCGCTCGTTGACAAACACTTTGACACGACTGGTTTCCACCAATTTGTTGCTGGTGTCGGTGAATTATACGGAACACTTTGAAATAGGCAACAGTGGTGGCTAAGTAGCAAGATAGCAGATATACTCCCATAGTGGTGCCTACCTCTAGTTTAAAACTATCCTTGTAACAATAAATACCCTGTAGAATAACGAAAGGAATTGGTACTATCAGTGAGACCGCAGCGATGAGACATCCACCGCGCGATGTTATTGAGGATCGCCGAGTCATGTGCAGCCATCGTTCAATAGACATAAGTGTTATAATAAGTACTGTTAGAGACACCAGATATGTTCCAATGAGAATCCCAATTGCTGATTCAGTTGTATAAAGTTTAAGGTTACACAAATAGGGAATCGACATGACAGAGGAGGCAACTCAAGTACACAAATCAGAGAACGCTAAGACACTCAAAAAAATATGAAAAGGTGTTCTCTGAAAGGACCTCTTCCGAATCGCTGTTAAAACCACTGCATTCCCCACTATTGCTACAGCAGAAAGAAGAGCTATGATCACATGACTTGCCACTAGAATGCTGTTCGGCCCTTTAGCACTTGCTCCTGTGCTATTGTTGTTGTTCAACATGACATATAACACAGGCAGCCCAGACGTAGTATGTGTCACAGAATGAATATATTAATATTCACATGGACAAATTAACGCGATGAGTCGTCGAAACTCCAATGAACAAAAATAGTCCAAAAGTCAAAATATAACAAAACAAAGCTAAGATACCTTTAACTGAACGTATCCTTGTCTTTCCTGGCCGGTTAAAGTAGCATTTTGTTGAGTTTTGGTCAAGCTGATGCTAAATTCAAGCAAATATATTTAGGAAACACGCTCAAATTCGAGACAGCTTTGTTGTGAAGGTTTCATCGCATCGATGAAAAATTTTAGTTGAGTTTAAACGGGCACATTACGCTGGAATAAGCGAATTTCATTTGAGTACAGAAACGTTTGGGTTTTCAAATAAATTTTTCAAAAAATAACTTCTGTGTATATTATATTGTTCCTCAGTGTTCATTCATAACAGTCGTTCAGAGAACAGTCGAAAAACAACAGCTTCAGCGCCGGCTGTGTCTCGGCGAATTTCAGTTGCAACTTTGACTTTCATAGGTGGATTTCCCCAGACAGATTTCGATACAAAGCCAGTTAATTTCTTTTTAAAATTTGTGTTACCTGTTATTCTAAAGGAATTACAGTCAAATTTTCTCATTTCTACTGTACGTTTATTTCAAAAATTGTCACATAAATAAGCTTGGTAATTATTTCATTTATTTAGTTGCTGCGGAGCGACCGTAGGGAGCGAGCAGCAACATAATCAGGATTTAAGGGAAATATATAAGGGGGGACGAATTCTCGAATTCATCACTTTTTACCACAATGCATTGCATTTAACCACATTTTTTACCAGAATGCATTGCGACAGGGAACACGATGAGAGCGTGCATCGTTCGCTTCCCAGACTCAGAGTTTTCTTTGTGGCAAATTTTCTACAGCACGGTTAGAGGTCTTAACAACTTTAAGACACGCAGGAGTCTTTCAGATGAGTACGATGGTTAACTTGGGGATTGGATTTCAATTCAAGAGCCTTTGACCCGTCTAGTCGTTAAACTTCACGAGAAGATGAGCATTTGCTCTTCGACCCCGCAACACGGGGAATATACAAATTCCAGCTTGCTAGAAGGTGATCTGAAAGAGAGAAAATGTCATGCCATGCTATTCTTAAGAACCTGTACGAGCCGAAAATGGATGTGATTTTGACCATTAGCTTCAAAATAACAGCGGAAATCGAGATAACAAAACATATCTTTTGCGTCCTACTTTGCAGACGAGGACGTGTATCGTCGTTTTGTAAAGTTTGTAAAGCATAATTATGTTCTTTCATTCATTCATTGCCATGGCATATGCGTGTGCATTGTTTTTTTACTGTTTATAGCTCAGTTAATGCAGCTTGATCATCTTGCCGGCGGAAGTTTCATCCAAAAGGCATTAAATTAAAGACTTTTCCACAGCACTATGTCACGGCCTCAGTAGTGTAGTGGTTAGGTGTAGTCGCGTCGAGCCCAAGATGCCGGGTTCGAGTCCTACTCAATTTTTACTTTCCTTATTTCTCTTTTTTTCCCATTTTTTTTGTGTTGTTATTTTCTATAAATTTATACCTAAATAACTGCAATAAACAGCAAGAAAAGTGTCGTGTTTCCAGTGAAAAGATAGTACACCGTATATTAAATATATGGATAAACAATTTGAATTTCTATCATTTCCTGCAATTTACTGTGGGAAAACCAGAGTTGATAACCACTTGTCGTAATGATCATTTTCTAAACAACGTTCCCACGAGTTCTTTCTATAGACTGATGGTAATTATTACTTTTCAACATGTAAATAGGTCGATCAATGTCATTTTCGTTTCTTTTAAGTCTCACGGGCTAACTAATGCTAGTATCAACAGAATGTGCCGCAGCATTACTATCTTTTAGATACCCTAGTTTTAGCTTATTTTTTAGAGTCTTTTTAGTTGGTGTTTATAGTTGCAGATATAGTTTCCCTCAATATTAAGACCAAGTAGACAGATGCCATTCAGAATAACAACGAAAAACGTTTTTCAATTCACCTGAAGACGGAGAACGGTTGATTCAGCGAAAGAAAAACTCAAAGGCAAGTTGCTGAAAAACATAGAACATGATTTGTTTACGCGCGGGCAGATGGCAGCATACATGAACTCGTACCGATGACTCAGCCGAAGGCAAATGGAAAATAATGTTTTTCTCTTTTGATTATGATATAAAAGAAATGGTAAACGTTGCAGCTGTGTAACCATGAAGTTGTGGATGCACTTGGGAGGTTTGCTAAGCACTCAAGAAGCTAGAGTCGCACTTGGCGACTCTTACGCTTCTTTCGCGCTTAGCAACCTCCCGCATGCATCCATAACTCCATGGTTGCACGCTGCACGTTTACCATTTCTTAAATAGGAATAAGGAGGCGATCACCTAGCAACGCGAGAAACGGCTTCCTATATCTTACAAAGTGGAGTTGAAAAGTCTTTATTTCAATTTAGTTTATGTCTTCTTAGTTAGCTCTAAAACTCGGATGTATATAAACAAAGCACACATACACAAAGTGGAGCTGAAAACTCTCTATTTCAATTTTGTCTGACGTTTTCTTCGTTCTATCTCGAGGAAATGAAAAACTATAAAAGTCTTGTAATTTCACGCGCCTTTAATCAGTTAATTATGCGAGTTCGCAAGCCCAAAGGTGAATACAAATTAGCTGTGCAGTAAAAACCCCAAGGGAGCATCTTGACGTATTAGTATATAAACAATTAATAACTTATAAACAAGGATCAATTAAAACACGTGACTAATAATTGCTAGCAATAAAACAAAAGAGAGATACCGTTTTAAAAACTTTATTAAAAACAATGACAAAAAGAGTCAAATACACAGCGATTCGTAAGGAATGGAAATTAGTTAATCTTCATCTTCGTTCTCCTCTTTAGAAGGGGAATAGAAATTGGTTTCCAACGTCTTCGCGTTTTTGTGTGTAACTGCCCCATAATCGTGACACCGACGAAAGCCCTCTTTCATGTAATTTCTCCCCTCGGGAATCTGGTAATCGCATATAGGACAAATCTTGTAGTAATCGTGCCAAAAGCATTTAGGACATTTCATGCATGATCAATGTCCAGTACACATTAGAGTTCTTGCAATGTTCACAGGGACTTTTAGAGCGAAAGGTGGTGGACGTTTCAGGGCTACTACTTTCTGTTTCCTGACTGTCGTTTTCAGTGTCGTTGTCGCTCTCTTGGGTGCCTTCAGCTTCAACGCCATTTTCAGAAGCCACTTCCTCCTCCTCCTGATTTTCAATATCCGATGAACTCTCCTCATTATTACTCTCGTTATGGGAAGTATTTTCTACATTTTGGTAGCCTTTTTTCCTTTTCTATTAAATCACTTAACAACTTTTTCTTCTTGATTAACCTTTATCGCTTCCTAACTCTGAAAGTCCGTCTAGAAACGTGTTCAGCGCACGAGGCTTGGTAACCTCATTGTTATGAGGGAGTAACACATACTCAACTAGCTCAGCGATGTTTGTGACGGGAATAGTGCGTTTATTTCGAAATAATTGTCCGCTGGGAGTGCGGAAAAGAATATCTTTGGACGCGGCCATACTATGAAGCAAATCAGAAGCACGTTTTTCCGGCACTGCACGGGAAAGATGACTCAAAACATCTTCTATTCTTGGTTCTTCTTTTTTTTTCGGTTCTTCATCCTCGCTTTCATCACCAGAACTTTCGCTTTCTTCATGTTCACTCTCGTGTTCTTCTTCAACCAAATCTATTTTTCTCGTTAGTTTGATGAGTACCCGTGACAGGCTTAGCTTCGAATGATCAACTTGCCGTTGCGTCACCTCTTTCATAGCATTAGAGTTCCTAAGCTTGAAACAACAGGGGCTAATACATCTTCGATAAAACCACTACCCTCTTGTACAAGGACTCGCTTCTTTGTTTTGTAAGGGACATTTGGACTGGCCAGGTTAAGTGAAGCATCCTTATATGGCAGCAGTATCCGCTTATTTTCTTCGGGGATGGGAATGTATCCCAGCAGTATATTGTATAAGACTTGGACTAGTGCATGTAGTTGCTGTGGAGTAGCTGTCTTTAAAAGAAACTGGCGCTGATAAGCAGGGCAATCAGCTAACAGTTGAAGAAATCACGATTGTTGTTTACTACACGAGACATGAACTAAGAATGGCACTTAGTAGTCTCTTATAGAATCTTGTGGAGGGAAAGACAATAGAAATGAGGAGGAGGAGGGAAAACAATAGAAATTTGGAGGCGGTGGTGGTGGTGGTGGTGGTGGTGGAAGAAAACAACAGAAATGTGGTGGAGGTGGTGGTGGTGGGAAAACAATAGAAATGTGGTGGTGGCAGTGGTGGTGGTAGTGGCGGTGAAGGAAAACAATAGAAATGTGGTGGAGGGAAAACAATACAAATGTGGTGGTGGTGGTGGAGGGAAAACATAAGAAATGTGGTGGCGGTGGTGGTGGTTGTGAAGGAAAACATTGGAAACGTTAGAGTTGGCGTGATGTCCCAAACGATTTTGCCGACATAACGATATTTAGATTTAGATTTAGAACGTGGTGGCGGTGGTGGTGGTGGAGGGAAAACAACAGAAATGTGGTGGCGGTGGTGGTGGTGGAGGAAAACAATAGAAATGTGGTGGTGGTGGTGGTGGTGGGGGGAACAATTGAAATGTGGTGGTGGTGGTCTTGGGAGAGGAAAACAATAGAATTTTATGGCCTGAAAACCTATATAAATGCGCAACATTCTACCTCTTTCTCAGTCTACATTTTGCTCCTGAGGAGTTGACATGAGTTAGTTCTGTTCTGTCTGCGAAAAATCCTTTAGTATAAAAGATAATATGCAAAGGCACGTGATGTCTAAAACCACATTGCTGGTCTCACCCCATTTCAAACAGTTCCAATGTTTTCGCAAAAATGTCAGCGGTTTCGCTTCGAGCATCCTTTCACCTCCATGATTGCCGGAATGACCGGGTCCGGAAAAACGGCCTGGGTTCGATCTCTATTACAACAAGCTTCAGAGACCATTTACCCTCTCCCGGAGAGGATCGTTTGGTGTTATTCAAAATGGTAGCCTGCGTATACACAAATGTTAGTCGCCATGCCACACATTGAATTCGTCAAGGGAATTCCTACGGCTTTGGAGCAGGATCCTTATTTTGATGTGAACAAACGGAATTTGATCGTGTTTGATGATCAGACGATTGACGCCAGTTAAGACAAGCGAATGGTGAACCTCGTTATTCGTGGTTCTCATCATTGCAATCTGCGCGTGATTTATATCGCGTAGAATCTATTTCATCAGGGGAAAGGTAGCCGCAGCATAAGCCTAAACAGCCATTATCTGGTGTTATTCAAGAATCCACGAGACAAATTGCAAATCTTGACTCTGGCGAAGCAAATGTATCCCGGGCAGACGGATTTCTTTTTAAATCAATACGAAGAGGCTGTAAAAAGACGTTTTGGTTATCTTCTGATTGATCTGAAAACTACTACCCAAGATAATTGTCGGTTGCGAACAAACGTCCTGCCTAGTGAAGAAGGCTTTAACCAAGCAGGGTTTCAAGAAAATATTCATCAAGAGCTTCTAAAATATCTGAAGCAGCTATGCAAGAAATACAAGGCAACATGGATGACGTGCTTTCTCGAAACGATCTTCGGGACGACGAAAAAACTACACGATACTTCCAGTTGCAAAACAGATACCTGGCTTTTAAGGAACAATTAAATACAAGAACACGACCGGAAGAAATAATCAGCACTGTTCCATACTTAACATAAAGGACACAAGATTCTTCGACAGCAACGACAGCATTCACCACTCGCCTCAGCCCCTTTAATGTAACACCTGAATTAACACAAGCGGCTATCTCTCAAAAACCTGACAAAGAAAGCCAAACATGCCAAACAGCTGAGGAAACGTCTCCATAAGAAATTCAAACCTTACAAGTACTCCATGGGCGAAGATGATGAAGATTAATTAATTTCCATTCCTTACAAATCGCTGTGTATTTGACTCTTTTTGTCATTGTTTTTAATAAAGTTTTAAAACGGTATCTCTCTTGTGGTTTTATTGCTAGCAGTTATGACTTACCATCACTCACGGGCAGTTTGCTGTTGGGGATAATGAGAAGAATAAGACGATTGTCATATTTGTCTTCGTCTTTATTCCCAAGTGAGTCAAGTGGTAAACCTCCCGTGCGAAGGTGATGGCAAGTCTAAAAAGCTTGAATAAATTACCAAATACAAGGGTTTTCATTGCAGCTGAAAAATGGATGGTTAGAAGTACTGGAGTTGGTGGCCTCATTTCTCTTCAAAACGGGAACCCGTGACGCTTAAAACTCTTGAGAGTTTTTCGTAGAAGCTATATTTTGCTTTGTTAAGATTTGTTTCCAAAAGAGAGGGACAAATACAAAGTAAGTTTGATGAATAGAAGTTCTTTAATATCACCGCGCACTCAGCTTAAAATTGTTCTTCTTTAAGTGCTACCTTTATTCGCCGTAAGTTTCTGATTACTCTGTTTCTTGCAATAAAGCTTTAGGTAGAAATATCCTTTCAGATAGGAGATAGTCTCTCGGCAGTCTTCCTCTATTCGTGCGTCAACTTTCACACTGTCACGATTGCCTTCAAACTCGCTGATGTAATTTAGAGAGCTTTGAATCTTATTTGCTGAAGTTAGGGAAACATCTGTCGTGGGATTTCGAAGTTATTTACATTTTTCGCAAAAATGCGGTTTTAAATATATGCCGATATCTCAAAGGTTTTTATACCTACAAGAAAACAATTAACATTTTCTTAAAGTTCCATCATTATTTATTTGGTGTGCCGAAAATCATTGAAATCGGTGGAATCTTTCATTCCGAAAAACACAAATAAAATACATAACCAACACGCATATAAATAGGTTCGGTCCACCTTAAGTTATTAATTTTTTATATACTAATACGTCAAGGTTCTCTCTTGCGGTTTTCCTGTAGAGCTAATTTGTATTCAACTTTGGGCTCGCAATCTCGCATAATTAACTGATTAACGGTGCGTGAAATTACAAGACTTTATTAGTTTTTCATTTCCTCGAGATACAAGGGAGAAAAAGCCAGACAAAATTGAAATAGAGAGTTTTCAGCTCCACTTTTGTGTATATGTGTTTTGTTTATGTACATCCGAGTTTTAGAGCTAAATAAGAAGACATAAACTAAATTGAAATAAAGACTTTTCAACTCCAATTTGTGTATGTGTTTTGTTTATATATCTGATTTTAAGCGCTAATTAAGATATAGAAAGCCGTTTCTCGCGTTGCTAGGTGAACGCTTCTCTTATTCTTATTTTTGCCTTTTAATAGTATGCAGGAAGGCATGTGAATATAAATGATTTACCTATACCTATACCGAAATAGTATGCAGGAAGGTATGTGAATAAATGATTTACCTATATCTATACGTATACCTATACACCAACGGGGCTTATCTTTGCTGAAGCATGACTACTAGCGACCGCGACCACTTTTTAGGATGACAGTTTTATCTAAGTTTTCCAATGTTTTTAGCCTCTTGTAAGCGACCACTTCACGCATGGTCTAAACTCTTTGTTCGATGTATGTACTACGCTACAAACAGCATCCGAAGACACTTATCGTTACTTAGAAATTGCATGCAACAAATTGTCTCCGGCCCAGAAAGAAGATATATCGGTGGGTAAGCGACCACCTTCAGTAGGTGATTTTCGTGAGGCTCGGTGAACCCAATTTGAGGATAGCGTTTAACAACAATTCTGCCCGTCGATACGTTATATCTAGTGGGATCCGTTTGTGCAACAACACAACTTTTTGACTCCATCACGAACATCTTTCATTCTCCAAATATAAAGGCCAGGATTGAGACAGGATGCTGAAAGCAAGATCACCAAAGATACGTGCTTTGGCCCCCAGCTTCCTTCTTTCTTACCCAAAAGAACAAGGAGAAAAAGCGAAACAATGAAAGGTAAAATGCACAAAGAAAACAAAGCAAGAATGTACAAGACTGAAAAGATCGATTTCTTATACTTTGCCAAGTTGATCGCCGGTTGACCAAAATTTTGACGAGACTGATTCGTATGAATTTGTTGCTGGCGCTGTCGAATAATACGGAACACTTTGAAATATGCAACAGAGGTGGCCAAGTAACACGATAGGCCATAAGCGCCCATTGCAGCATTTGTTTCTAGTTTCATTTTCTTTGTGATGAGGTTCAATGCCTGCAAAGTAACTAAGGGAACTGGCACCAGCAGGGATATGACAGCCGTAAGATATCCACGGCGTGATGTGAGTAAGGATCGGTGAGTCATGTGCAGCCATCGTTCAACGGACAAAAGTGTTATAACAAGTATCGTAAGACACAACAGATATGTACTAATGAGAATGCCAGGCCTGGAGACAACTCCAAACTTATGGTTCAGCAAATAGGGAATGGACATAAGAGGGCTGGCAACACCAGTCAACAAGTCCGTAAACGCCAAAACACTCAAAAGAATGTGAAAAGATGTTCTCTGAAAGGACCTTTTCCAAATCGCCGTCAAAACCACTACATTTCCCGCCACTGCTACTGGCGCGAGTACAACGATGATCACATGACTTGCCACAAAAATACTGTTCGACTCTTTTGTACTTGCTCCAGTGCTCAAGGTGCTAAAGATGGAGATATTAGTTGGAATGGGCCAAGTCGTGTTGTTCATCATGACGACGCAGCTCGGTTTACTTCAGTACTCCTGTATGAAAAATGTCTTTTACGACTTCGCTTGGCTTGAGAAATTTATACGAAAATCGTTAGCTTCTAACGGTGTTAATAAAATGAGGTAAAAAATATACCTATGTTACAATACAAACAGGGCCAGAAGACACAACTTTGGAACAGTTTGCATACAGTAGGCACCGTGTTCAGTTCACTGATGAACACCTTGCTTCACAAGGATATTGCTTCAATAGGAAATGATTGTTTTTAACTTAGTTTTTGCAGCTGTGTGTGCTGAGTTGATATTACGTCTATTTATGCTCTTCCTATAACTTCCTTAGAGGGTTTAAAGGCCGATATAACTGCTTTGCCTGAGCTCTGTTTGCTGGGCTGGATAGATAAGCAGATAACAAACCAAGATTGAACGTAAAGGACTATGGGTAAAAACCCAAAGCCAGTTTATTAAGGAAATAAGTTCAATCAAAATGACAATTTCCCAAAACATAAAATTGTTAAGAATGTTACAAATTTGTTGAAACTTTGGCCCAGTAAAGGTGAGGGCCACAACAAACGCAAACAACATGGCAGCTGGGCAGGGTTGGGAGGGGAAAAGCTTCAGCTTACTTGTCCACGAGTTTGAGGCAAGTGTGCTTGATCCACTCGGAATCGCGCGTACGTGTGGTCAATATGGGATACCGCTGGCCACTTGCCACGTGAATGCTGCTATTACATAACAAGGAAAATAGTTCTGCCTTTTCACAATAACGATACTACAATATTAAGAAGGAAGTGATAGGGAGCATAAAAATCCTATTTGCTAGCAAATATTTCATTTAAATCGATGTACGGTTTCCTATTTTTTGCCTTTGTTGACTGTTATTCACCATTGCTTTTAGTTTATTAGGAAATTTATATTATTTTTCCAGTTGCTGGCATTTATCTCACTCACTCACTCATGACCCGCAAGCCTTAGAAACGTCCACGACGGTCATCTGAATTGACCGATTGCGCAATATAAACAAAGGAAGTGTCACGGAATTTATCGCCGCCGAGAGCGGAGCCGGTCAAGAGAGGTTTGCCAACCTGTCATCTGGGTGAAAAACTGTCGCTCCAAAAAAGGCCTTAAACAGTGCCTAGGAGGTCTGAAATGCAGTCAGAATAAAAAGAAAAACAAGAAGACGCTAAAGGTAAGCTTCAAAGCGATATTCAATGTACATTTTGCTAATTTAGTGAGCAAAGAATATTTCTTCATACAACGTCTTATAATTTTTTTTGCTGTATGAATAATTAATTAGCTAAGTAGGATAATGTTGTTCAGGGCTCTCATAGTGAGCTTGGGCTACCTGTGCATAGTGCAGGACCGAAGGTCGGAAGATAAGGAACCCCTGGAACTTATTACTCGCACGTCATCTCGCTAATTCATTTGGCATTTTATTCCGACAAAAGCAATTAAAACAATCAAAATATGCTTTTGTTCCCAAACGATAACCACAACCTCCGTAAATACATCATCGATTTTATTTTTAAAATTACAAATGTCTTTTCAAACAGGGCAACTTCAGAACACCATGGCATTGCAATAAAACTCGCCGCACTTAATAGTAAAGTCATTGTCTTTTTTTAACAAATAGTCATCATTGAAATATGTTAAGGTGCTTCTTAGTGATTTCTTTCCAGGCTTTTCTCCGGCGTTCCATTCCTTGTTCTTAATTTCTATACAGTCCTCTAGCAAGAATCTTACGAATACTAATGGCAAAAGTGAAACTCACCTTTTTCCCCGCAAGCAGCTATTGATCAAAAGACTCCCCTAACAATGATTTCCATTCCCATACCTAATTTTCTAAAATCCTGCAATACATAGCATTTTCTTGACTGGTTAAAGACTTAAATAGCGGCAGCGGCGCGATTTGGTAATTTTTTGCGGGCATTGCACACGTTTTGGCGGGATGGCGATTTCACTATTCGACCGAATCCATTTGATCGCTTGGTCTCTGTGTTTTCTGCCTCTACTATGACACCTTCATCTACTAACAATAGTATTTCCACAACCCGTCGTCATTAAATAAAGGAAATTTTTCATGTAGCCCGTTTGCACACGCTTTACATCATTAACAGCAGATCATGGATAATACTCACCAAACAAATGCAGTCGGATTAGAAGATCTAACGTTTCCAACATCAAAATGCCTACCAGACTGCCGATGAATATTACCACTTACACGTTTATCGTAATATCGTTAGGCTCAGAAACATTTTGAAGGCATAGGAAGACCGTCTTCTTGTCGTAATGTCATAAATCTACAGACGCACACACCGTACTTTACGTTAATCTCAAGAATGCATTGCTGGCTTTACATGTGTTCGATCAGAGGTCAAATCATGATGTCACACTACTTCCATATAAAGAAAGAGTCAATTATTGTTTCCATTATTTTGGTTAAATTTTTAACTATAGTGCGTTGAATGAACAAGATTCCATCAGAGAGATGCCATGAAAATACGAACACAACGCACCAGCGCGTGGGTGGCACGTGATTCACTGCGGAAACTGCTGTTTAGCAAGCTCACGCCCAAGAAATTCGTTGAATCTGCACACACAAAGCCTCGGAGATCGATGATTGCAATTTGCTGTGGCCCCGGGGAAGGTACTCCCGCGAATTTTGGATAGGGGTGTGCCGCGAAGGTTCGTGAACCCTAACCCTATTTAAGGACTAAGAAAGCGAAAAATGATACCCTTTTTAAGGCCCAAAGCCAAAAAATGTCACCCTATTCAAGGAAAAAACAAAAGTATTAATAGCATGAAAAGGAAAACTTTATTTCTTCTCTGTAACATTGGATGTATAGCATGAAGCATAAAATACTAGAATAAGCCTAGTTTAATAATACGCAATCAAAACCGGAGGGCGTTTTCACACTCCAGTATTAGATAATACAATTAAGATAATCTTATCTACTGACAACACCAAGGACACAGAAACAAAAGGCTCAAGAAAGATACCCTATTTAAGGACCAAGAACCTCAAAAACCACACCCTATTCCACGGCATGTACTATATAGCCCATATATGGGAGTAGCCCCCCTGGGGCTGTGGCATCCATCTTTCCTTTGCGATGAGTAGTATGCTGTGTGTTCACGGTCTGAATCAGCGCTTTTATCTGTCAACATTCGCCCGATTCTATTTGAGTTCTGCGACCTTCAGTACGTAAATTCAATACAAAATGGAACTACGCTACATTTTACTGAATACTGGCAAAGACCAGAAAGACAACGCTTGAATCGTAGGCCACGGCCACGCGCGATTATTCTGGATAACTCGTGAGCTAAGAACGCAAATCTCTGGCGTATGTTAAAATCTCTTCTCAATTACGACCAATTACTCTATCGCCAGATGCCGCCTTAATCTTGTTATAAAAAATGTGACGCTTTATCGAATAACTGACCACTGATGATTGGATGGATGGTCCAATCCAGAGTGGATCAAACTGTAAAAAAAATAATTGCTTTTTCACAGTAGGAAGTTTATTGCTTGTCACTCAAACCCTAGCGTCCTTAACGACGCCAGCGTCCTGTGGTGTGCAAAAAAAAGTCGTATGCGGGTCCTCATTTAGGAGAGAAAACATGACCGTTTTCTGGACTCGACTTTTGCCAATTTTTCCTCACGAAGATCTCTTATAACAGCACCGAAAGGAATGGCAAAAAAGCGTGATGCACGTGCAAATTGTTGTTTTGCTAGTTTACTTGTCTAAACCTGTTGCTTTTTTGCCGTTCTCGTTGCCGTCGCCGTCGTCGTTGCGTAAACTCCCTCTTATTTTAGTAACCATCGCGGACCATATTTCAGGGGTACCCAATTGTCTGCAACTGAATATTTATTAGACAAAGTAACTGTTGCATAGAAATTAACTCGAGAACCGAGACTAAAAATACGGTCGAACGTCCATGTGTGACCACCTACTAAAGTTGGAAGCTCTGGTGAAATGCCCACCTCTTGTAAGCGACCGCGACTACTTTTTAGGATGACAGCTTTATCTGAATTTTCCATTGTTTTTAACCACTTGCCAGCGACCACTTCACGCCTTGTCTAATCTCTTTGTTCGATGTATGTACTACGCTACAAACAGCATCCGAAGACACATATCGTAACTTAGAAATTGCATGCAACAAATTGTCTCCCAGAAAGAAGATATGTCAGTGGGTAAGCGACCACCTTCAGTAGGTGATTTTCGTGAGATTTCGATGAACCCAATTTGAGCATAGTGTTCAACAACAAATCTGCCCGTCGATAGTAGTTAGATCTGGTGGAGTCCGTTTGTGCAACAACACAACTTTTTGACTCCATCACGAACGTCTTTCATTCTCCAAATATAAAGGCCAGGATTGAGACAGGATGCTGAAAATAAGAAAACCAAAGATACGTGATATGGCGCCCACATTCCGCTCTTCTCACCCAAAAGAACAAGGAGGAAGAGCGAAACAATGAAAGGTAAAATACACAAAGAAAATAAAGCAAGAATGTACAAGATTGAAAAGATGGATTTCTTATACTTTGCCAAGTCGATTGCTGGTCGACCAAAATTTTGACGAGACTGGTTCCCATGAATTTGTTGCTGGTGCTGTCGAATAATGCGAAACACTTTGAAATAAGCAACAGAGGTGGCCAAGTAACACGATAGCGTATATACGCCTGATATAGCATTTGCCTCTAGTACCAGCCGCTCCTCGATGAAGTTAAATACTTGCAAAGTAACTAAAGGAATTGGCACTAGCAGGGATATGACAGCGGTAAGATATCCACGGCGTGATGTGAGTAAGGATCGGTGAGTCATGTGCAGCCACCGTCCAATAGACATTAGAGTTATGACAAGTATCGTAAGAGAGACAAGATATGCTTCAATGAAAATTCCAATTTGCGAGACGGTTTCGAATGTATGGAGCAGCAAGTAAGGAATGGACATCAAAAGGGTCGCCATACCGGTGCACAAGTCCGTAAACGCCAAAACACTCAAAAGAATGTGAAAGGATGTTCTCAGAAAGGAATTCTTCCAAATCGCCATCAAAACCACTGCATTTCCCACCACTGCCATGGGGGAGAAAAGAACGATGATCACATGACTTACGACAAGAATACTGTTCGTCTCTTTAGCACTTGCTCCAGTGCTCATGGTACTAGGAATGGAGAATGGAGAGGGCCAAGTCGTGATGTTGAACATGATGGCGCAGCTCGGTTAACCTACACTTGTATTACAAATAAAGCGTTTTGGCTTGAGAATTTTATAGACGGTAGAAAAATTGTTAGCTTTTAAACTGCGTAAATAATATTGGGTAAAAGAAACTATCTTTCAATACAAACAGCGCCAGAAGACACAACTTTTGAACAGTTTTCATGGGCACTGACATCAGTCTATTGAAGGCCTTAGGATGATTGTTGGATTTCACTTAAATCTTTTATCATATATATAAAAAACCTTATTTAATTATTAATTAGTTTTTGCTGCTATATATGTGCTGAGTTGAAATTACTTCTATTCAATTCGATGTCCGGTTCCTGTTGTTTTTGCTTTTGTTGACTATTGTTGACCGTTGCTTTGTTCTTTCATGAAATTTCATTTTTCCAATAACTGACATTTATATTCTTTTAACAGGGAAAACATGACCGTCTTCTGAATTCGAATCCTTTCAATCTTTTTTTTAAATAGATCTCTTATAACAGCACTGATAATAATGTTGGCGACCATAAAAAACCGAGCGAAGCTTTATAGTGAATAAAACATTATTTAAATAACAATATTAAATCATAATCATATACTCATAATCATAATCATAAGCAACCGCTATGAAGAAACCATCGATCACATTACAAGTGCCTGCCCTAAATAAGCAAAGTCCGCCTCTTACACACCCACTGGAATATCTGCAAAGTTTACAACATCAACTGGCGGACAAGTGGTCAAGCGTACACCAGAAACCATATCAGAAAATGAAAATGAAAGCTGTACTATCCTCTGGGACACGCCGGTTCTACTGATTGATGTGTCTGAATTCGCTGAACGAAATACATCTGTCAAAATGTTGAAAAGCTATCAAAATATTTAGAACTGGGCATGGGAGATCGAAATCTCAAGGGTTTGGGGCCTTATAGCAGAAACTGTGGCTGTAGGTATTGGAGCACTTGGCCTAGGTCTAGGGCCTGGAAAAAATACGTCGAAAAAGGTTCTGGAAACATCTACAGAAGATCAGTCTAGCTACTGGGCACAGCCCACATTTTACGAAAAGTGCTCTCCATTAACTAGATAACGACTCCCCCAAACGCTCCCGCGGAAAGTGGTAGCTTCTTGTACGTCTGGGCAGTAAAAACTGCGAAACAAGGAAAACATAATTATAATTTATTTTAGCATGAACTGACTTTGAAGGGGCCGTGACAAAAAGTAAACTTAGCATGACATCAAATCTTATAAAAGAATAAATCTCATTAATGAGATTCCTCCGCATTTTATTCATGCGATAAAGACAAAGGAATATGACATCATCGACGTGACTGCGCAAAACTGGGGTTCAAAAAATCCCCACTAAACTACCCATATCAAGAATCAGGCAAAGTTTTACTTGAACTGTTCCACGCGAGACAGGACAATTTCTTCTAATTTTTTGTAACAAGTAAAAATGAAAATGTACTTAAACTTGTAGACAGTGTTTGGGATGTAAGTAGGATCATTGAAGACATTCGCTTGATCATTCCAATACCAGATGATACCTTGTTGTCATCTTTCAAAGTGGACGCAATGGGAGACTCCACCGTCGATGTCTAACACTAGATATTTTGTGCTTGAAACGCTTATCAGTCTATAGCCGCCAACATGAAGACTGGCGTTAGGATTTAACTTCAGAGGCACAGATTGCATACAGTCCAACCTCCAGTAAGTGACCATCCAAAGTGCGAAGATTTTGTGGTCGCTTATGGGAAGTGGTCGTTACCGAGAATCGAACCACACATCTACATTTTTCAAGAGAATTCCTTGCATGCGATTTCTAATTCATAAGTGTAGTTTCATGTTCTCCCTAAAAGTTCTTCGCTCATTGTGGGTAGTGTAGTACATACAGTGAACTTAGAGATGGAAAACGGCTCAAGTAGTGGCTTACAGGAGGATAAAATCAATGGAAATTCCAAAACCGTCATCCAAAAAGATGGTCTGGTCGCATACGAGAGGTTGTCATTTAATGATATGACTGGGGAAAATTTTAGAGTTTCGATAGGTGATAGCGTATGGGAGGTGGTCGCAGATGAGAGTTTTTTTCAGCTTTGCTGTAGGTTCCGATTGCTTAAAGGTGCCATAAATTTAACCAGCACTGTTGTTGAGCTGCTTAAAGCATTCTCAGATGCTACCACATTAAGAAACTATATATTAGATATGGTTCCTTGATCTCCGGCGATTTCGTTGTGGTCACTTAGCTTGCGATTTGCCCATTAGGAGAGGGGTACCACTAAAATAGCCTATATGAGGGGGCTTCGCGCGCCGGTGCGCAAGAGGTACATTTTCAGGCTTCTGATATTTGAAAGACTAAGTATTTCATTGGTTGGAGCATATGAAAGCGCAGGGAAATCTGTCATTTTAGTCTCCAAAAGGACAACACAAGGGCTAACAGGGTTCCTTTTCCGTCAAAAAAGGTTTATAAAAATGTAAGGAGTTGGACATCGGGGCGAAGCATCTACGTGTAGAACTTTGTTGAGTGCTCCCCCGTGATTCACTGATGATAATTCATATTATTAAAAACTGAATCATTGGATAATGCAATTCTAGAGCTCTTATTTGCTTATCCATTATACCATGTTCTCCAAATATGGTAACTGTACGCGTCTGCTCAAAATTAAAAACAAGGGGAAAATCTGTTGTTTTTACAAATAAAGGCGGGAAGAATTCCCGTTATTTTATAGGCGTTTCTAATAAAACAATTATTCCACTCGCGCTTGTTGGATATGAGATGATTATAGCCAACGGGCACTCGTGGAATAATAGGCCCTTTGTATGATGACATCATTTTACTCCTACGACAAGAATCCCTCAGGACTTTGCTTTCTTGTGCAAATTAGGGCTTTTGCTATCGAAACCTCACTGGGATTACCAAATTAAAATATGAATGGAAAAACCAAAAGGACCCTGGTTGTAGCAGTAAATACCCTGCGAACAGTCTCCTTCTCATCTAGGAAAGATCGAAGCGACTCTGCTAGCAGGGTAAGCAGTAAAATGACGTCATCGTGCAAATGACCTATTGCTAACTATTCTACTGGGATCTACAAGGGCGGAATAGAGATTTTACTCCATCACGAATGTCCCTCATTCTCCAGGTGTAAAGACCAGGATTGAGACTGGAAGACAAAAATAAGAACACCAAAGACTCGTAATATGGCTCCCATGTTCCCTTGCTCTTACCCCATTTAACAAGGAGGAAGAGTATAACTGTCACAGGCAAGAAAGAAAAAGAAAACAAAACAAGAATGTATAAAATTGAAATTACGGATTTCTTGTATTTCGCCAAGTCGATCGCCCGTTTACCAACACTTTGACACGACTGGTTTCCACGAATTTGTTGCTGGTGTCGGCGAATTATACGGAACACTTTGAAATACGCAACAGTGGTGGCTAAGTAGCAAGATAGCAGATATACTCCCATAGTGGTGCCTACCTCTAGTTTAAAACTATCCTTGTAAAAATAAATACCCTGTAGAACAACGAAAGGAATTGGTACTACCAGTGAGACCGCAGCGATGAGACATCCACCACGCGATGTTATTGAGGATTGCCGAGTCATGTGCAGCCATCGTTCAATAGACATAAGTGTTATAACAAATACTGTTAGAGACACCAGATATGTTCCACTGAGATTCCCAATTGCTGATTCAGTTGTATAAAGTTTATGGTTACACAAATAGGGAATCGACATGACAGAGGTGGCAACTCCAGTACACAAATCAGAGAACGCTAAAACACTCAAAAGAATATGAAAAGGTGTTCTCTGAAAGGACTTCTTCCAAATCGCTGTTAAAACCTCTGCATTCCCCACTATTGCTACAGGAGAAAGAAGAGCTATGATCACATGACTTGCCACTAGAATGCTGTTCGGCCCTTTAGCACTTGCTCCTGTACTATTGTTGTTGTTCAACATGACATATAACGCAGGCGGCTCAGACTTAGTATGTGTCACTGAATGAATATATTAATATTCACATGGACAAATTAACGCGATGAGTCGTCGAAACTCCAATGAACTAAAATAGTCCAAAAGTCAAAATATAATAAAACAAAGCTAAGATACCTTCAACTGAACGTATCCTTGTCTTTCCTGGCTGGTTAAAGTGGCATTTTGTTGCGTTTTGGTCAAGCTGATGCTAAATTCAAGCAAATATTTTAGGAAACACGCTCAAATTCGAGACAGCTTTGTTGTGAAGGTTTCATCGCATCGATGAAAAATTTTAGTTGAGTTTAAACGGGCACATTACGCTGAAATAAGCGAATTTCATTTGAGTACAGAAACGTTTGGGTTTTCAAATAAATTTTTCAAAAAATAACTTCTGTGTATATTATTTTGTTCCTCAGTGTTCATTCATAACAGTCGTTCAGAGAACAGTCGAAAAACAACAGCTTCAGCCCCGGCTGTGTGTCGGCGAATTTCAGGCCCCGTCCACACGTATCCGGAGATTTTTGTATCCGCAAATTTTTTTATGCGGATACACCTAGCGTCCACACGTGTCCGCCGTATACGCTCGGTGTATCCGGAGATTTCTGTATACGCTTTCCAGAGTGGAAATTTCTGTATACGCTGCGTATCCGGATACGTGTGGACGCTCGTATCCGTATATTTTTGTATACGCTGACGTCACAGTATCAGAACCAGTCTTTTTCCGCGCGAGATTTTCCAAAATGGCGGCGAGCAGAAACGTTGTGTGTTCAATGCTACTAGGACTACTTTGAATTGGCGCCAAAATTATCGCAGGCTCAGCTTTCTTTGTAATGCGCATGCTCTGTTGACTAATCCTTTGAGATGTCCGGATACGAATCGGATACGTGTGGACGGTAGTATACGATTCGCATACGCTACGTGTGGACGCAGATATTTTTGTATCCGCATAAAAAAATTTGCGGATACAAAAATCTCCGGATACGTGTGGACGGGGCCTCAGTTGCAACTTTGACTTTCATAGGTGGATTTCCCCAGACAGATTTCGATACAAAGCTAGTTAATTTCTTTTTAAAATTTGTGTTACCTGTTATTCTAAAGGAATTACAGTCAAATTTTCTCATTTCTACTGTACGTTTATTTCAAAAATTGTCACATAAATAAGCTTGATAATTATTTCATTTATTTAGTGGCTGCGGAGCGACCGTAGGGAGCGAGCAGCAACATAATCAGGATTTAAGGGGCGACGAATTCTCGAATTCATCACTTTTTACCACAATGCATTGCATTTAACCACATTTTTTACCAGAATGTATTGCTACAGGGAACACGATGAGAGCGTGCATCGTTCGCTTCCCAGACTCAGAGTTTTCTTTATGGCAAATTTTCTACAGCACGGTTAGAGGTCTTAACAAATTTAAGATTCGCAGGAGTCTTTCAGATGAGTACGATGGTTAACTTGGGGTTTGGATTTCAATTCAAGAGCCTTTGACCCGTCTAGTCGTTAAACTTCACGAGAAGATGAGCATTTGCTGTTCGACCCCGCAACACGGGGAATATACAAATTCCAGCTTGCTAGAAGGTGATGTGAAAGTGAGAAAATGTCATGCCATGCTATTCTTAAGAACCTGTACGAGCCGAAAATGGATGTGATTTTGACCTTTAGCTTCAAAATAACAGCGGAAATCGAGATAACAAAACATATCTTTTGCGTCCTACTTTGCAGACGAGGACGTGTATCGTCGTTTTGTAAAGTTTGTAAAGCATAATTATGTTCTTTCATTCATTCATTGCCATGGCATATGCGTGTGTATTGTTTTTTTTATTGTTTATAGCTCAGTTAATGCAGCTTGATCATCTTGCCGGCGGAAGTTTCATCCAAAAGGCATTAAATTAAAGACTTTTCCACAGCACTATGTAACGGCCTCAGTAGTGTAGTGGTTAGGTGTAGTCGCGTCGAGCCCAAGATGCCGGGTTTGAGTCCTACTCAATTCTTACTTTCCTTATTTCTCTTTTTTTTCCCGTTTTTTTTGTGTTGTTATTTTCTATAAATATATACCTAAATAACTGTTATTTAATAAAGTGCAATAAACAGCAAGAAAAATATCGTGATTACAATGAAAAGATAGTACACCGTATATTAAATATATGGATAAACAATTTGAATTTCTATCATTTCCTGCAATTTACTGTGGAAAACCAGAGTTGACAACCACTTGTCGTAATGATCATTTTCTAAACAACGTTCCCACGAGTTCTTTCTATAGACTGATGGTAATTATTACTTTTCAACATGTAAATAGGACAATCAATGTCATTTTCGATTCTTTTAAGTCTCACGGGCTAACTAATGCTAGTATCAACAGAATGTGCCGCAGCATTACTATCTTTTAGATACCCTAGTTTTAGCTTATTTTTTAGAGTCTTTTTAGTTGGTGTTTATAGTTGCAGATATAGTTTCCCTCAATATTAAGACCAAGTAGACAGATGCCATTCAGAATAACAACGAAAAACGTTTTTCAATTTACCCGAAGACGGAGAACGGTTGATTCAGCGAAAGAAAAACTCAAAGGCAAGTTGTTGAAAAACATAGAACATGATTTGTTTACGCGCGGGCAGATGGCAGCATACATGAACTCGTACCGATGACTCAACCGAAGGCAAATGGAAAATAATGTTTTTCTCTTTTGATTATGATATAAAAGAAATGGTAAACGTTGCAGCTGTGCAACCATGAAGTTGTGGATGCACTTGGGAGGTTTGCTAAGCACTCAAGAAGCTAGAGTCGCACTTGGCGACTCTTACGCTTCTTTCGCGCTTAGCAACCTCCCGCATGCATCCATAACTCCATGGTTGCACGCTGCACGTTTACCATTTCTTAAATAGGAATAAGGAGGCGATCACCTAGCAACGCGAGAAACGGCTTCCTATATCTTACAAAGTGGAGTTGAAAAGTCTTTATTTCAATTTAGTTTATGTCTTCTTAGTTAGCTCTAAAACTCGGATGTATATAAACAAAGCACACATACACAAAGTGGAGCTGAAAACTCTCTATTTCAATTTTGTCTGACGTTTTCTTCGTTCTATCTCGAGGAAATGAAAAACTATTAAAGTCTTGTAATTTCACGCGCCTTTAATCAGCTAATTATGCAAGTTCGCAAGCCCAAAGGTGAATACAAATTAGCTGTGCAGTAAAAACCCCAAGGGAGCATCTTGACGTATTAGTATATAAACAATTAATAACTTATAAACAAGGATCAATTAAAACACGTGACTAATAATTGCTAGCAATAAAACAAAAGAGAGATACCGTTTTAAAAACTTTATTAAAAACAATGACAAAAAGAGTCAAATACACAGCGATTCGTAAGGAATGGAAATTAGTTAATCTTCATCTTCGTTCTCCTCTTTAGAAGGGGAATAGAAATTGGTTTCCAACGTCTTCGCGTTTTTGTGTGTAACTGCCCCATAATCGTGACACCGACGAAAGCCCTCTTTCATGTAATTTCTCCCCTCGGGAATCTGGTAATCGCATATAGGACAAATCTTGTAGTAATCGTGCCAAAAGCATTTAGGACATTTCATGCATGATCAATGTCCAGTACACATTAGAGTTCTTGCAATGTTCACAGGGACTTTTAGAGTGAAAGGCGGTGGACGTTTCAGGGCTACTACTTTCTGTTTCCTGACTGTCGTTTTCAGTGTCGTTGTCGCTCTCTTGGGTGCCTTCAGCTTCAACGCCATTTTCAGAAGCCACTTCCTCCTCCTCCTGATTTTTTATTACCATTATTACTCTCCTTATGGGGAGTATTTTCTACATTTTGGTAGCCTTTTTTCCTTTTCTATTAAATCACTTAACAACTTTTTCTTCTTGATTAACCTTTATCGATTCCTAACTCTGAAAGTCCGTCTAGAAACGTGTTCAGCGCGCGAGGCTTGGTAACCTCATTGTTATGAGGGAGTAACACATACTCAACTAGCTCAGCGATGTTTGTGACGGGAATAGTGCGTTTATTTCGAAATAATTGTCCGCTGGGAGTGCAGAAAAGAATATCTTTGGACGCGGCCATACTATGAAGCAAATCAGAAGCACGTTTTTCCGGCACTGCACGGAAAAGATGACTCAAAACATCTTTTATTCTTGGTTCTTCTTTTTCTTTCGGTTCTTCATCCTCGCTTTCATCACCAGAACTTTCGCTTTCTTCATGTTCACTCTCGTGTTCTTCTTCAACCAAATCTATTTTTCTCTTTAGTTTGATGAGTACCCGTGACAGGCTTAGCTTCGAATGATCAACTTGCCTTTGCGTCACCTCTTTTATAGCATTAGAGTTCCTAAGCTTGAAACAACAGGGGCTAATACATCTTCAATGAAACCACTACCCTCTTGTACAAGGACTCGCTTCTTTGTTTTGTAAGGGACATTTGGACTGGCCAGGTTAAGTGAAGCATCCTTATATGGCAGCAGTATCCGCTTATTTTCTTCGGGGATGGGAATGTGTCCCAGCAGTATATTGTATAAGACTTGGACTAGTGCATGTAGTTGCTGTGGAGTAGCTGTCTTTAAAAGAAACTGGCGCTGATAAGCAGGGCAATCAGCTAACAGTTGAAGAAAACCACGATTGTTGTTTACTACACGAGACATTGCTACAAAATGAACTAAGAATGGCACTTAGTAGTCTCTTATAGAATCTCGTGGAGGGAAAGACAATAGAAATGAGGAGGAGGAGGGAAAACAATAGAAATTTGGAGGCGGTGGTGGTGGTGGTGGTGGTGGAAGAAAACAACAGAAATGTGGTGGCGGTGGTGGTGGTGGGAAAACAATAGAAATGTGGTGGTGGCAGTGGTGGTGGTAGTGGCGGTGAAGGAAAACAATAGAAATGTGGTGGAGGGAAAACAATACAAATGTGGTGGTGGTGGTGGTGGTGGAGGGAAAACAAAAGAAATGTGGTGGCGGTGGTGGTGGTTGTGGAGGAAAACATTGGAAACGTTAGAGTTGGCGTGATGTCCCAAACGATTTTGCCGACATAACGATATTTAGATTTAGATTTAGAACGTGGTGGCGGTGGTGGTGGTGGAGGGAAAACAACAGAAATGTGGTGGCGGTGGTGGTGGTGGTGGTGGTGGAGGAAAACAATAGAAATGTGGTGGTGGTGGTGGTGGTGGGGGGAACAATTGAAATGTGGTGGTGGTGGTCTTGGGAGAGGAAAACAATAGAATTTTATGGCCTGAAAACCTATATAAATGCGCAACATTCTACCTCTTTCTCAGTCTACATTTTGCTCCTGAGGAGTTGACATGAGCTGGTTCTGTTCTGTCTGCGAAAAATCCTTTAGTATAAAAGATAATATGCAAAGGCACGTGATGTTTAAAACCACATTGCTGGTCTCACCCCATTTCAAACAGTTCCAATGTTTTTGCAAAAATGTCAGCGGTTTCGCTTCGAGCATCCTTTCACCTCCATGATTGCCGGAATGACCGGGTCCGGAAAAACGGCCTGGGTTCGATCTCTATTACAACAAGCTTCAGAGACCATTTACCCTCCCCCGGAGAGGATCGTTTGGTGTTATTCACAATGGTAGCCTGCGTATACACAAATGTTAGTCGCCATGCCACACATTGAATTCGTCAAGGGAATTCCTACGGCTTTGGAGCAGGATTCTTATTTTGATGTGAACAAACGGAATTTGATCGTGTTTGATGATCAGACGATTGACGCCAGTAAAGACAAGCGAATGGTGAACCTCGTTATTCGTGGTTCTCATCATCGCAATCTGCGCGTGATTTATATCGCGTAGAATCTATTTTATCAGGGGAAAGGTAGCCGCAGCATAAGCCTAAACAGCCATTATCTGGTGTTATTCAAGAATCCACGAGACAAATTGCAAATCTTGACTCTGGCGAAGCAAATGTATCCCGGGCAGACGAATTTCTTTTTAAATCAATACGAATGGGCTGTAAAAAGACCTTTTGGTTATCTTCTGATTGATCTGAAAACTACTACCCAAGATAATTGTCGGTTGCGAACAAACGTCCTGCCCAGTGAAGAAGGCTTTAACCAAGCAGGGTTTCAAGAAAATATTCATCAAGAGTTTCTAAAATATCTGAAGCAGCTATGCAAGAAATACAAGGCAACATGGATGACGTGCTTTCTCGAAACGATCTTCGGGACGACGAAAAAACTACACGATACTTTCAGTTGCAAAACAGATACCTGGCTTTTAAGGTGACTCGACCCAGTTTTTTTTTTGGGGGGGGGTACCATCCTACTTTGAAGCTCTCTGGTATCCCCACCTTTACTTTTATCGCAAGTCTAACACATAGAATGGATGACATATACATCAATCTACAATATAATATAAAATTTTTGGCGATTGGAGTAAATGCCCGTGGTTATAATGCCACGCCCCTTTGAGGTCTGAGTCGAAAATCTGCTGTTGCCGGCATTTTTTCGTGAAAATCTCTCGGCTACACATAGTGTGCATTAGTGCCTTGCGCTGAACAGAGTTTCACCAAAATCGCAAAGACCCGATTCGAGAAATTCAGCGGTTTCCAAATTTAGGTCATAATTTATGCGAAAATGATAAGCAAACTTTACACGGATTATATCTAATAAACTATGAGATTCATCTCTTTATTTTGGGCATCGTTATAACAGATGGGTCCTTGCAAGTCAGCAAAACAATTTAGGGCCTTGTAAAATGCGCGCGATTTCGAGCAAAGCAAACATATAGAAATTATAGTTTTCGCTATTTGTTGACGTTTGTCAGCGTTTAAGAGTCAATCTCACGAAAAAAGCATTTTCTTAAAAATTCGTATTTTTTTTTTCCTTCAAATTTTTTCAGGGCCACAATTGATTAACTAACTACCCAGACTCTGAATTTCATGGTCATTGAAAAACTGTGACATTACCTTCTATAAGCCCAAACTTGAGTAAACATTGAAGATTTTTAGCGTTTTGGCCGAGTTTCTGCTTTGGGAGTTGTCTGTTGTTTCTAGTCTGTCATTATACAGCATTCTTGTTCAGCACGCGTGCAATGACCGCGCTTGGCTGACTTCCGAATGCTCACCGAGATATGATAATTTTGGTACAGTGAGACAGGCCATCGCGTGATACATAGAGGTTTAACTCACAATTTTTAATCAATTCTCGTGCTTCTTGTGCCTTTGCAAAAAAATCAAGAAGTGCTACACACTAAATCTACTTACTATTAAAAAAGTATCATTTTTTCATAGGTTTAATGCAAGCCAATAATTAAACCAACTCGTGACGGGAATCCCTTCTATTTTCTTATACTAAATTATCATACGGTATCTCGGTGAGCATTCGGAAGTCAGGGATGTTGGGGATAATGAGAAGAATAAGACGATTGTCATATTTGTCTTCATCTTTATTCCCAAGTGGTAAACCTCCCGTGCGAATGTGATGGCAAGTCTAAAAAGCTTGAATAAATTACAAGGGTTTTCATTGCATCTGAAAAATGGATGGTTAGAAGTACTGGAGTTGGTGGCCTCATTTCTCTTCAAAACGGGAACCCGTGACGCTTAAAACTCTTGAGAGTTTTTCGTAGAAGCCATATTTTGCTTTGTTAAGATTTGTTTCCAAAAGAGAGGGACAAATACAAAGTAAGTTTGATGAATAGAAGTTCTTTAATATCACCGAGCACTCATCTTAAAATTGTTCTTCTTTAAGTGCTAACTTTATTCGCCGTAAGTTTCTGATTACTCTGTTTCTTGCAATAAAGCTTTAGGTAGAAATATCCTTTCAGATAGGAGATAGTCTCTCGGCAGTCTTCCTCTATTCGTGCGTCAACTTTCACACTGTCACAATTGCCTTCAAACTTGCTGATGTAAAACTAGAGAGCTTTGACGCTTATTTGCTGAAGTTAGGGAAACATCTGTCGTGGGATTTCGAAGTTATTTACATTTTTCGCAAAAATGTGGTTTTAAATATATGCCGATATCTCAAAGGTTTTTATACCTACAAGAAAACAATTAACATTTTCTTAAAGTTCCATCATTATTTATTTGGTGTGCCGAAAATCATTGAAATCGGTGGAATCTTTCATTCCGAAAAACGCAAATAAAATACATAACCAACACGCATATAAATAGGTTCGGTCCACCTTAAGTTATTAATTTTTTATATACTAATACGTCAAGGTTCTCTCTTGCGGTTTTCCTGTAGAGCTAATTTGTATTCAACTTTGAGCTCGCAATCTCGCATAATTAACTGATTAACGGTGCGTGAAATTACAAGACTTTATTAGTTTTTCATTTCCTCGAGATACAAGGGAGAAAAAGCCAGACAAAATTGAAATAGAGAGTTTTCAGCTCCACTTTTGTGCATATGTGTTTTGTTTATGTACATCCGAGTTTTAGAGCTAAATAAGAAGACATAAACTAAATTGAAATAAAGACTTTTCAACTCCACTTTGTGTATGTGTTTTGTTTATATATCTGATTTTAAGCGCTAATTAAGATATAGAAAGCCGTTTCTCGCGTTGCTAGGTGAACGCTTCTCTTATTCTTATTTTTGCCTTTTAATAGTATGCAGGAAGGCATGTGAATATAAATGATTTACCTATACCTATACCGAAATAGTATGCAGGAAGGTATGTGAATAAAGGATTTACCTATATCTATACGTATACCTATACACCAACGGGGCTTATCTTTGCTGAAGCATGACTACTAGCGACCGCGACCACTTTTTAGGATGACAGTTTTATCTAAGTTTTCCAATGTTTTTAGCCTCTTGTAAGCGACCACTTCACGCATGGTCTAAACTCTTTGTTCGATGTATGTACTACGCTACAAACAGCATCCGAAGACAGTTATCGTTACTTAGAAATTGCATGCAACAAATTGTCTCCGGCCCAGAAAGAAGATATATCGGTGGGTAAGCGACCACCTTCAGTAGGTGATTTTCGTGAGGCTCGATGAACCCAATTTGAGGATAGTGTTCAACAACAATTCTGCCCGTCGATACGTTATATCTAGTGGGATCCGTTTGTGCAACAACACAACTTTTTGACTCCATCACGAACGTCTTTCATTCTCCAAATATAAAGGCCAGGATTGAGACAGGATGCTGAAAATAAGATCACCAAAGATACGTGCTTTGGCCCCCAACTTCCTTCTTTCTTACCCAAAAGAACAAGGAGAAAAAGCGAAACAATGAAAGGTAAAATGCACAAAGAAAACAAAGCAAGAATGCACAAGACTGAAAAGATCGATTTCTTATACTTTGCCAAGTTGATCGCCGGTTGACCAAAATTTTGACGAGACTGATTCGTATGAATTTGTTGCTGGCGCTGTCGAATAATACGGAACACTTTGAAATATGCAACAGAGGTGGCCAAGTAACACGATAGGCCATAAGCGCCCATTGCAGCATTTGTTTCTAGTTTCATTTTCTTTGTGATGAGGCTCAATGCCTGCAAAGTAACTAAGGGAACTGGCACCAGCAGGGATATGACAGCCGTAAGATATCCACGGCGTGATGTGAGTAAGGATCGGTGAGTCATGTGCAGCCATCGTTCAACGGACAAAAGTGTTATAACAAGTATCGTAAGACACAACAGATATGTACTAATGAGAATGCCAGGCCTGGAGACAACTCCAAACTTATGGTTCAGCAAATAGGGAATGGACATAAGAGGGCTGGCAACACCAGTCAACAAGTCCGTAAACGCCAAAACACTCAAAAGAATGTGAAAAGATGTTCTCTGAAAGGACCTTTTCCAAATCGCCGTCAAAACCACTACATTTCCCGCCACTGCTACTGGCGCGAGTACAACGATGATCACATGACTTGCCACAAAAATACTGTTCGACTCTTTTGTACTTGCTCCAGTGCTCAAGGTGCTAAAGATGGAGATATTAGTTGGAATGGGCCAAGTCGTGTTGTTCATCATGACGACGCAGCTCGGTTTACTTCAGTACTCCTGTATGAAAAATGTCTTTTACGACTTCGCTTGGCTTGAGAAATTTATAGGAAAATCGTTAGCTTCTAACGGCGTTAATAAAATGAGGTAAAAAATATACCTATGTTACAATACAAACAGGGCCAGAAGACACAACTTTGGAACAGTTTGCATACAGTAGGCACCGTGTTCAGTTCACTGATGAACACCTTCCTTCACAAGGATATTGCTTCAATAGGAAATGATTGTTTTTAACTTAGTTTTTGCAGCTGTGTGTGCTGAGTTGATATTACTTCTATTTATGCTCTTCCTATAACTTCCTTAGAGGGTTTAAAGGCCGATATAACTGCTTTGCCTGAGCTCTGTTTGCTGGGCTGGATAGATAAGCAGATAACAAACCAAGATTGAACGTAAAGGACTATGGGTAAAAACCCAAAGCCAGTTTATTAAAGAAATAAGTTCAATCAAAATGACAATTTCCCAAAACATAAAATTGTTAAGAATGTTACAAATTTGTTGAAACTTTGGCCCAGTAAAGGTGAGGGCCACAACAAACGCAAACAACATGGCAGCTGGACAGGGTTGGGAGGGGAAAAGCTTCAGCTTACTTGTCCACGAGTTTGAGGCAAGTGTGTTTGATCCACTCGGAATCGCGCGTACGTGTGGTCAATATGGGATACCGCTGGCCACTTGCCACGTGAATGCTGCTGTTACATAACAAGGAAAATAGTTCTGCCTTTTCACAATAACGATACTACAATATTAAGAAGGAAGTGATAGGGAGCATAAAAATCCTATTTGCTAGCAAATATTTCATTTAAATCGATGTACGGTTTCCTATTTTTTGCCTTTGTTGACTGTTATTCACCATTGCTTTTAGTTTATTATGAAATTTATATTATTTTTCCAGTTGCTGGCATTTATCTCACTCACTCACTCATGACCCGCAAGCCTTAGAAACGTCCACGACGGTCATCTGAATTGACCGATTGCGCAATATAAAACAAAGGAAGTGTCACGGAATTTATCGCCGCCTAGAGCGGAGCCGGTCAAGAGAGGTTTGCCAACCTGTCATCTGGGTGAAAAACTGTCGCTCCAAAAAAGGCCTTAAACAGTGCCTAGGAGGTCTGAAATGCAGTCAGAATAAAAAGAAAAACAAGAAGACGCTAAAGGTAAGCTTCAAAGCGATATTCAATGTACATTTTGCTAATTTAGTGAGCAAAGAATATTTCTCCATACAACGTCTTATAATTTTTTTTGCTGTATGAATAATTAATTAGCTAAGTAGGATAATGTTGTTCAGGGCTCTCATAGTGAGCTTGGGCTACCTGTGTATAGTGCAGGACCGAAGGTCGGGAGATAAGGAACCCCTGGAACTTATTACTCGCACGTCATCTCGCTAATTCATTTGGCATTTTATTCCGACAAAAGCAATTAAAACAATCAAAATATGCTTTTTTTTTGCTTTTTTGGCGCGATTTGGTAATTTTTTGCGGGCATTGCACACGTTTTGGCGGGATGGCGATTTCACTATTCGACCGAATCCATTTGATCGCTTGGTCTCTGTGTTTTCTGCCTCTACTATGACACCTTCATCTACTAACAATAGTATTTCCACAACCCGTCGTCATTAAATAAAGGAAATTTTTCATGTAGCCCGTTTGCACACGCTTTACATCATTAACAGCAGATCATGGATAATAGTCACCAAACAAATGCAGTCGGATTAGAAGATCTAACGTTTCCAACATCAAAATGCCTACCAGACTGCCGATGAATATTACCACTTACACGTTTATCGTAATATCGTTAGGCTCAGAAACATTTTGAAGGCATAGGAAGACCGTCTTCTTGTCGTAATGTCATAAATCTACAGACGCACACACCGTACTTTACGTTAATCTCAAGAATGCATTGCTGGCTTTACATGTGTTCGATCAGAGGTCAAATCATAATGTCACACTACTTCCATATAAAGAAAGAGTCAATTATTGTTTCCATTATTTTGGTTAAATTTTTAACTATAGTGCGTTGAATGAACAAGATTCCATCAGAGAGATGCCATGAAAATACGCATACAACGCACCAGCGCGTGGGTGGCACGTGATTCACTGCGGAAACTGTTGTTTAGCAAGCTCACGCCCAAGAAATTCGTTGAATCTGCACACACAAAGCCTCGGAGATCGATGATTGCAATTTGCTGTGGCCCCGGGGAAGGTACTCCCGCGAATTTTGGATAGGGGTGTGCCGCGAAGGTTCGTGAACCCTAACCCTATTTAAGGACTAAGAAAGCGAAAAATGATACCCTTTTTAAGGCCCAAAGCCAAAAAATGTCACCCTATTCAAGGAAAAAACAAAAGTATTAATAGCATGAAAAGGAAAACTTTATTTCTTCTCTGTAACATTGGATGTATAGCATGAAGCATAAAATACTAGAATAAGCCTAGTTTAATAATACGCAATCAAAACCGGAGGGCGTTTTCACACTCCAGTATTAGATAATACAATTAAGATAATCTTATCTACTGACAACACCAAGGACACAGAAACAAAAGGCTCAAGAAAGATACCCTATTTAAGGACCAAGAACCTCAAAAACCACACCCTATTCCACGGCATGTACTATATAGCCCATATATGGGAGTAGTCCCCCTGGGGCTGTGGCATCCATCTTTCCTTTGCGATGAGTAGTATGCTGTGTGTTCACGGTCTGAATCAGCGCTTTTATCTGTCAACATTCGCCCGATTCTATTTGAGTTCTGCGACCTTCAGTACGTAAATTCAATACAAAATGGAACTACGCTACATTTTACTGAATACTGGCAAAGACCAGAAAGACAACGCTTGAATCGTAGGCCACGGCCACGCGCGATTATTCTGGATAACTCGTGAGCTAAGAACGCAAATCTCTGGCGTATGTTAAAATCTCTTCTCAATTACGACCAATTACTCTATCGCCAGATGCCACCTTAATCTTGTTATAAAAAATGTGACGCTTTATCGAATAACTGACCACTGATGATTGGATGGATGGTCCAATCCAGAGTGGATCAAACTGTAAAAAAAATAATTGCTTTTTCACAGTAGGAAGTTTATTGCTTGTCACTCAAACCCTAGCGTCCTTAACGACTCCAGCGTCCTGTGGTGTGCAAAAAAAAGTCGTATGCGGGTCCTCATTTAGGAGAGAAAACATGACCGTTTTCTGGACTCGACTTTTGCCAATTTTTCCTCACGAAGATCTCTTATAACAGCACCGAAAGGAATGGCAAAAAAGCGTGATGCACGTGCAAATTGTTGTTTTGCTAGTTTACTTGTCTAAACCTGTTGCTTTTTTGCCGTTCTCGTTGCCGTCGCCGTCGTCGTTGCGTAAACTCCCTCTTATTTTAGGAACCATCGCGAACCATATTTCAGGGGTACCCAATTGTCTGCAACTGAATATCTATTAGACAAAGTAACTGTTGCATAGAAATTAACTCGAGAACCGAGACTAAAAATACGGTCGAACGTCCATGTGTGACCACCTACTAAAAACACCAACATTTCCCCACTCAAAGCCTTAAAGTTGGAAGCTCTGGTGAAATGCCCACCTCTTGTAAGCGACCGCGACTACTTTTTAGGATGACAGCTTTATCTGAATTTTCCATTGTTTTTAACCGCTTGCCAGCGACCACTTCACGCATTGTCTAATCTCTTTGTTCGATGTATGTACTACGCTATACAAACAGCATCCGAAGACACATATCGTAACTTAGAAATTGCATGCAACAAATTGTCTCCCAGAAAGAAGATATGTCAGTGGGTAAGCGACCACCTTCAGTAGGTGATTTTCGTGAGATTTCGATGAACCCAATTTGAGCATAGTGTTCAACAACAATTCTGCCCGTCGATAGACGTTACATCTACTGGGATCCGTTTGTGCAACAACACAACTTTTTGACTCCATCACGAACGTCTTTCATTCTCCAAATATAAAGGCCAGGATTGAGACAGGATGCTGAAAATAAGAAAACCAAAGATACGTGATATGGCGCCCACATTCCGTTCTTCTCACCCAAAAGAACAAGGAGGAAGAGCGAAACAATGAAAGGCAAAATACACAAAGAAAATAAAGCGAGAATGTACAAGATTGAAAAGATGGATTTCTTATACTTTGCCATGTCGATCGCTGGTCGACCAAAATTTTGACGAGACTGGTTCCCATGAATTTGTTGCTGGTGCTGTCGAATAATACGGAACACTTTAAAATAAGCAACAGAGGTGGCCAAGTAACACGATAGCATATATACGCCTGATATAGCATTTGTCGCTAGCACCAGCCGCTCCTCGATGAAGTTAAATACTTGCAAAGTAACTAAAGGAATTGGCACTAGCAGGGATATGACAGCGGTAAGATATCCACGGCGTGATGTGAGTAAGGATCGGTGAGTCATGTGCAGCCACCGTTCAATAGACATTAGAGTTATGACAAGTATCGTAAGAGAGACAAGATATGCTTCAATGAAAATTCCAATTTGCGAGACAGTTTCGAATGTATGGAGCAGCAAGTAAGGAATGGACATCAGAAGGGTCGCCATACCGGTGCACAAGTCCGTAAACGCTAAAACACTCAAGAGAATGTGAAAGGATGTTCTTAGAAAGGAATTCTTCCAAATCGCCATCAAAACCACTGCATTTCCCACCACTGCCATGGGGGAGAAAAGAACAATGATCACATGACTTACGACAAGAATACGGTTCGTCTCTTTAGCACTTGCTCCAGTGCTCATGGTACTAGGAATGGAGAATGGAGGGGGCCAAGTCGTGATGTTGAACATGATGGCGCAGCTCGGTTCACCTACGCTTGTGTTAAAAATAAAGCGTCTTGGCTAGGAAGTTTATAGACGGTAGAAAAATTGTTAGCTTTTAAACTGCGTAAATAATATTGGGTAGAAGAAACTTTTCAATACAAACAGCGCCAGAAGACACAACTTTTGAACAATTTTCATGGGCACAGACATCAGTCTATTGAAGGCCTTAGGATGATTGTTGGATTTCACTTAAATCTTTTATCATATATAAAAAAAACCTTATTTAATTATTAATTAGTTTTTGCTGCTATATATGTGCTGAGTTGAAATTACTTCTATTCAATTCGATGTCCGGTTCCTGTTGTTTTTGCTTTTGTTGACTGTTGTTGACCGTTGCTTTGTTCTTTCATGAAATTTCATTTTTCCAATAACTGACATTTATATTCTTTTAACAGGGAAAACATGACCGTCTTCTGAATTCGAATCCTTTCAATCTTTTTTTCAAATAGATCTCTTATAACGGCACTGATAATAATGATGGCGACCATAAAAAATCAAGCGAAGCTTTATAGTGAATAAAACATTATTTAAATAACAATATTAAATCAAAATCATATACTCATGATCATAATCATAATAATAAGCAACCGCTATGAAGAAACCATCGATCACATGACAAGTGGCTGCCGTAAATAAGCAAAGTCCGCCTCTTACACCCACCGGAATATCTGCCACGTATACAACATCAACTGGCGGACAAGTGGTCAAGCGTACACCAAAAACAGTGACAGAAAATGAAAATGAAACTATCCTCTAGGACATGCTGGTTCATACCGTTAAAGAAATCAAATCCAACAGGCCTGACATCATTATCAAGGACCAAGAGCTGAAGAAATGTCCAATGATTGATATGGCTATATTTGCTGAACGAAATACATCTGTCAAAATGGTTGAAAATCTATCAAAATATTAGAATTTGGAGATCGAAATCTCAACAATTTGGGGCCTTATAGCAGAAACTGTGCCTTTAGGTATTGGAGCACTTAATTGGCCTAGTTAAAAAGGGCCTGGGAAAATACGTCGAAAACAGTCCTGGAAACCTCTTCAGAAGATCAGCCTACTGGGTGCAGGCCATATTTTACGAAACGTGCTCTCCCGCACTAACTAGATAACGACTCCCCCAGCCTCCCCCCAGGAAAGTGCTAGCTTCTCGTATCTCTGGGAGGTAAAACTGCGACACAAGGAAAACATAATAATTATTTATTTTAGCATGTAGTGGCTTTGAAAAGGCCGTGAGAAAAAGTAAACTTAGCATGGCATCAAATCTTATCAAACAAGCATAAATCTCATTAATGAGAATCCCCTCTATTTTATTCATGAGATAAAGACAAAGGAATATTTCTGCATAAATTAAATATTACTACGCAGAAATGGGGTTCAAAAAATCTCCACTATACTACTCATGTCAAGAATCAGGCAAACTCTTACCTGAACTGTTCCACGCGAGACAGGACAGTTTCTTCTAATTTTTTGTAACAAGTAAAAATGAAAATGTGCTTAAACTCGTACACAGTATTTGGGGTGTAAGTGGGATCATTGATCACACACGCTTGATAATTCCAATACCAGATGATACCTTGCTGCGTCATCCTTCAAAAGGGACGCAATGGGAGACTCCATCGTCGATGTCTAACACTAGATATTTTGTGCTTGACACGCTCATCAGTTTACAGCTACCAACATGAATGACTGACCTTAGCTTTTAACTTCAGAGGCACGGATTGTATACCATGTATACAGTCCAACCTCCAGTAAGTGACCATCCAAAGTGCGAAGATTTAGTGGTCGCTTATGGGACGTGGTCGATAACGAGAATCGAACCACACATCTACATTTTTCAAGAGAATTCCTTGCATGCGATTTCTAATTCATAAGTGTAGTTTCATGTTCTCCCTAAAAGTTCTTCGCTCATTGTGAGTAGTGTAGTACATACAGTGAACAATGGAAATTTCAAAACTGTCATCCAAAAAGATGGTCTCAGTCGCTTACGAGAGGTTGTTATTTAATGATTTGACTGGGGAAAATTATAGTGTTTTGATAGGTGATAGCGTATGGAAGGTGGTCTCACATGAAGGTTTTTTTCCGCTTTGCTTCAGATTCCTGTTGCTTACGGGTGTAATAAATTTAACCAGCTCTGTTGTTGAGCTGCTTAAAGCATTCTCAGATGCTACCACATTAAGAAATTACATATGGTTCCTTGATCTCCGGCGATTTCGTTGTGGTCACTTAGCTTGCGATTCGCCCATTAGGAGATGGGTACTACTAAAATGGCCTATACGAGGGGGCTTCGCGCGCCGGTGCGCAAGAGGTACATTTTCAGGCTTCGGATATTTGAAAGGGTAAGTATTTCATTGATTGGAGCATATGAAAGCGCAGGGAAATCTGTCATTTTAATCTCTAAAAGGACAACACAATGGCTAACAGGGTACCTTTTCCGTCAAAAAAAGTTTATAAAAAGGTAAGGAGTTGGACATCGTGGCGAAGCCTCTACGTGTAGAACTTTGTCGAGTACTTCCCCGGGATTCACTGATGATGATTCATATTACTAAAAACGGATTCATTGAATAATGCAATTCTAGAGCTCTTATTGGCTTAGCCATCATGGTATATGAGCCATTATACCATGTTCTCCAAATATGGTAACTGTACGCGTCTGCTCAAAATTAAAAATAAGCTGAAAATCAAAGCCGGGAAGAATTCTCGATATTTTGTAGGCGTTTTCAAAAAAACAATTATTCCACTCGCGCTTGTTGGATATGAGATGATTATAGCCAACGCGCACTCGTGGAATAATAGGCCCTTTGCATGATGACGTCATTTTACTGCTACGACAAGAATCCCTCAGGACTTTGCTTTCTTGTGCAAATTAGGGCTTTTGTTATCGAAACCTCACTAGGATTATTAATTCGTATGGTACAATTTCGTCTGTCTTTCTGCCGTACTCGAACCAAACAATTCTCCGCTTTTTATCAAGGACCTAAATTTTACAACACCCTAAACACCAACATCATCAACGCTTCCTCACCTTTTTCCTTTAAAAGAGCACTTAAGGCATTTATTTGTAATAATTATTAGTATACTCCAACAAAAAAAAATCCTTTTAATATTCAACATTTGTAAACTTTATTGATTGTTATTTTAATTTTCCACCTGATATTATTTTGTAGCCGTCGCCGTAATTTTTATGCCATCTTCGAAAAATTGTAATTGAGGAGGCCTAATTAACATAAGCTTTATAGTTTCCTTTATGCCTCCTCGCCATTTCTTCCCACATTTCGTTTTTGGCATCTTTTTTTTAATTGTAATCGTGTGGCAAATAAATAAATACAAACACAAATACAAATCCTGGTCGTAGTAGTAAAATGACGTCTTCGTGCAAATGGCCTATTGCCGGGATCTACAAGGGCAGAATAGAGATTTCACTCCATCACGAATGTCTCTCATTCTCCAGATGTAAAGAGCAGGATTGAGACTGGAAGACAAAAATAAGAGCACCAAAGACAGGTGATATGGCTCCCATGTTCCCTTGCTCTTACCCCATTTAACAAGGAGGAAGAGTATAACTGTCAGAGGCAAGAAAGAAAAGGAAAACAAAATAAGAATGTATAAGATTGAAATTACGGATTTCTTGTATTTCGCCAAGTCGATCACTCGTTGACCAACACTTTGACACGACTGGTTTCCACGAATTTGTTGCTGGTGTCGGCGAATTATACGGAACACTTTGAAATACGCAACAGTGGTGGCTAAGTAGCAAGATAGCAGATATACTCCCATAGTGGTGCCTACCTCTAGTTTAAAACTATCCTTGTAAAAATAAATACCCTGTAGAACAACGAAAGGAATTGGCACTACTAGGGAGACCGCAGCGATGAGACATCCACGGCGCGATGTTATTGAGGATCGCCGAGTCATGTGCAGCCATCGTTCAATAGACATAAGTGTTATAACAAGTATTGTTAGAGACACCAGATATGTTCCACTGAGAATCCCAATTACTGATTCAGTTGTATAAAGCGTATGGTTATACAAATAGGGAATCGACATGATAGAGGTGGCAACCCCAGTACACAAATCAGAGAAGGCTAAAACACTCAAAAGAATATGAAAAGGTGTTCTCTGAAAGGACTTCTTCCAAATCGCTGTTAAAACCACTGCATTCCCTACTATTGCTACAGGAGAAAGAAGAGCTATGATCACATGACTTGCCACTAGAATGCTGTTCGGTCCCTTAGCACTTGCTCCTGTGCTATTGTTGTTGTTCAACATGACATAAATAGCGCGGTTCAGCCACTTTGAAAATTGTCTATGCCACGGGAATCATGGGCTTGAGAAGGTGATCGACGCAAGAAAATTCGTCAGCTAACTTCTAAAGGCGTAAACAAAAGAAGTCAGAAAATTTCTTTCTTAAATCCATAAGAACCAACTTTTGAACAGTTTGCATAGGTCACCAATTCATCCCGCTCAAAGGCTTCCTTTAGAAGACAAAATATCAGTGCTTCAATAAAAGAAGAATGATTTTTCTTGGCATGGAATATTACTCCTATTTGTCTTACTTCGATTTAACGTAGTAAGTTTTATACCTACTGTGTGCTAAGACGGAATTACTTCTATTCAATTTGGCACCCGGTTTCCTTTTTCAAGACAGTTGCCATTATTAACTGCTGATTTTTTTTTTGCGATATAAAAATGTTCATTATACTCCTAACAGATAACATTAATTTCGTTATCTCGGAGGAAAACATGACTGTTGTATGGACTCGACTCTTTCCAATCTTGTCCATTAAAAAGACAACAGAATAGACCCCTTGCTGACATAACTGATAGTATTCACGGCAATGGCACAAAGCACGATAGATTATTAATAGGTTTGTCGTAAATTAGAAGTTTTTTGTCATTGATTTCAAATAATCTGTTGGATATTTTTGCAATATTTTTCAAATAAAATGTTCTTGTAGAACGCTTTACCTGCTGTTCTGAGTTGAAATTATATTTATACAGATTGGTATCTGGTTTCCTCTTTTAATGTACATTTACTTTTGTTCACCGATGTTTTTCATGTTAAACGTTAATATACTGTTCTACCAAAGCTGACATTAAATTTTTCTTAATAGGAAAACATGACTGTCTCGGCTCTTTCGTCTTTCCAATTAAAAAAGTAGACCTTGTGGTGAAATGGCATTGATAATAGTGAGGAGATGAATAATATAAAAACAAACGAAACTTTATTATGTTTGCCACGCACTTGAAGTTGATTTCAGTTTTTAATTACTTAAACTTTCCACATACAATATTTATAGCTCTTTTTAATTTGAAATATTCGCATAGTGTACAAATTGAACAAAAAATGAGACCATTCGCCAAATCCAATAAAGCAACGAAATCTCGGGAGATAAAACTTCAGGGGCACCCAACGACAATTTTCGGGAAAAAAACTGTTCTGAAGACGATTTGCGATCTAGAATTTTCGGAATATTTGTTGTAAAATTTCTTGCTTGCCTGCCTCTCCAAGGATTTTCGAACATCTAAAAAGTGGTATAATTGCCCATTTTTAACAGATTTTTACCCGTAAAAGGTCACGTAGAATTTTCGGGAGCCTTTTTTCTAGCTGAAATTTTCGAAAAGGTAAGTTTTGATCCCTATAATTTTCGGATCACTAGACTTTAGCTAGGAAATCCGAACACATGAAAAATTTCTAGGGGATAAAAATATGCCTATATCTACCGTTTAAATACTAAAATACGTTTAAAAATGCCATGTTTAAGTGGTTTTGAACTATCTTCTCGTTGTGTGCCCCTGAAACTTTCACTTGTTGATTTTATTTACCTCGTTCCTTTGCCACCAAAACCACTCCTCTACGGTCCTTAATGCAAAGAACTTGCAGACATCAATCATTTCCGACACCACCCGCAACGCTCACCTTTTCGGGAATATTAGGGTGTTTATACAACGACTACGGCGAAGGCTACGAAAACGTCACAAAGTGAATTTGCGCTGCCTCAAACTTGATCGCACTTATTCCATCTCGTTAAATTCGTCAAATGTTGGCAAAGTTTTTTGGAGTTGAATTCTAAAGGACGACATCAAAGTTCAGGAAAAGAAAAGAAAGTTGTTGTCTTTTGTTCCCGTCCTTGACAAAACGTGAAACGTTGTAGTCGTGCAACAACGGCAGAGAAATGTACAAAAAAGTGTGATGCACGTGCAAAGTTGTTGTTTTGCTTCTCTTAACCTATTGCTCTTGTGCCGTTCTCGATACCATCGCCGTCGTGGTTATTTTAGTAAGCATCGAGAACAATATTTCAGGGGTACCCAATTATCTGCAAAATATCTATTCCACAAAGTATTCACTGCTGCATGGAAATTTCAATAACTCGAGAACCGAGACTGAAAATTCGGTCGAACGTCCACGTGCGAACACCTAATAAAAACGTACACCAAAATTTCCCCACTCAAAGGAAGCTCTCGTAAATGCCCACCTCTTGTAATCGACCGCGACCACTTTTTAGGATGACGGCTTTAGCTGAATTTTCCATTGTTTTTAACATCTTGTAAACGACCACTTCAAGCATGATCTAATCTATTTGTTCGGTGTATGTACTACGCTATACAAACAGCACCCGAAGACACATATCGTAACTTAGAAATTGCAAGCAACAAATTGTCTCCCAGAAAGAAGATATGTTGGTGGGTAAGCTACCACCTTCAGTAGGTGATTTTCGTGAGATTTCGATGAACCCAATTTGAGCATAGTGTTCAACAACAATTCTGCCCGTCGATAGACGTTACATCTACTGGAATCCGTTTGTGCAACAACACAACTTTTTGACTCCATCACGAACGTCTTTCATTCTCCAAATATAAAGACCAGGATTGAGACAGGATGCTGAAAATAAGAACACCAAAGATACGTGATATGGCGCCCACATTCCGATCTCCTCACCCAAAAGAACAAGGAGAAAGAGCGAAACAATGAAAGGTAAAATGCACAAAGAAAATAAAGCGAGAATGTACAAGATTGAAAAGATGGATTTCTTATACTTTGCCATGTCGATCGCTGGTCGACCAAAATTTTGACGAGACTGGTTCCCATGAATTTGTTGCTGGTGCTGTCGAATAATGCGAAACACTTTGAAATAAGCAACAGAGGTGGCCAAGTAACACGATAGCATATATACGCCTGATATAGCATTTGCCTCTAGTACCAGCCGCTCTTCGATGAAGTTAAATACTTGCAGAGTAACTAAGGGAATTGGCACTAGCAGGGATATGACAGCGGTAAGATATCCACGGCGTGATGTGAGTAAGGATCGGTGAGTCATGTGCAGCCACCGTTCAATAGACATTAGAGTTATGACAAGTATCGTAAGAGAGACAAGATATGCTTCAATGAAAATTCCAATTTGCGAGACAGTTTCGAATGTATGGAGCAGCAAATAAGGAATGGACATCAGAAGGGTCGCCATACCGGTGCACAAGTCCGTAAACGCCAAAACACTCAAAAGAATGTGAAAGGATGTTCTTAGAAAGGAATTCTTCCAAATCGCCATCAAAACCACTGCATTTCCCACCACTGCCATGGGGGAGAAAAGAACGATGATCACATGACTTACGACAAGAATACTGTTCGTCTCTTTAGCACTTGCTCCAGTGCTCATGGTACTAGGAATGGAAAATGGAGGGGGCCAAGTCGTGATGTTGAACATAATGGCGCAGCTCGGTTAACCTACGCTTGTATTAAAAATAAAGCGTCTTGGCCTGAGAATTTTATAGACGGTAGAAAAATTGTTAGCTTTTAAACTGCGTAAATAATATTGGGTAAAAGAAACTATCTTTCAATACAAACTGCGCCAGAAGACACAACTTTTGAACAGTTTTCATGGGCACTGACATCAGTCTATTGAAGGCCTTAGGATGATTGTTGGATTTCACTTAAATCTTTTATCATATATATAAAAACCTTATTTAATTATTAATTAGTTTTTGCTGCTATATATGTGCTGAGTTGAAATTACTTCTATTCAATTTGATGTCCGGTTCCTGCTGTTTTTGCTTTTGTTGACTGTTGTTGACCGTTGCTTTGTTCTTTCATGAAATTTCATTTTTCCAATAACTGACATTTATATTGTTTTAACAGGGAAAACATGACCGTCTTCCGCACTCGACTCCTTTCAATCTTTTTTTTTTAAATAGATCTCTTATAACAGCACTGATAATAATGATGGCGACCATAAAAAAATCAAGCGAAGCTTCATAGTGAATAAAATATTTAATAACAATATTAAATCATAATCATATACTCATAATCATAATCATAATCATAATCATAAACAACCGCTGTGAAGAAACCATCGATCACATTACAAGTGGCTGCCCTGAATAAGCAAAGTCCGCCCCTTACACCCACCTGAATATCTGCAAAGTTTACAACATCAACTGGCGGACAAGCGGTACAAGCGTACACCAGAAACAGGAACAGAAAATAGGGAACTTAAGAACCACGACGACGACTTTGTCGACGACGACCGGAAGTGAGATACCGTGCACTGCGGAAGGGCGATTAGCAAATTTCGTCGTCGTGGTGTCGTCGACGACGCCAAACACAGTAGAATCACGTCGTCCTGCAATCCACAAGCTTTCGCAGGTATAAATCATTGTTTTTAAGCGATTTTTCAAGGGCTTTGTATTTTTTATCCTCGTAAATCCAGGTATCCTTTCTTTTTTCTTCTAACAAACGATGTTGATTGAAAATTCGACTGATGAATTGTGTTTACTTCGAAGACAACACTGAGCTGTGGAGGCCGAGCGAGCGAACTAGTAAGTGATAAATTTAGTTGTACGTATTTAGGAAAGGGAAATCATATATCTTTAATTTAGAGGAAATGAACTTTATGTGGAAAACAGCTATCGCATCGGAATGTCTCTTTTTCCAAAACTAACGTCTGACAGACACTCGGACGCGGTCATCTCATTCAGGTTGGAAGTTGAATAATCTTCGTACGGAAAGCAGAGATTTTCCCATTTGAAAAGGTCAGACATTGCTAAAAATTCTTCATCGTCAATGAAAGTAGACGTACGGCTTATAAAATAAGATCTTGCATCGTTCTAAAAGACGCCTCTGCGAAAAAACTTTGTTGCGAACGAACATCACAGTTCTACTACTTCTACTTGTTTGTTTACATTCAGTGTCGTCGTCGTCGACCTACCGATCGACTGCATCTTAAGTTTCCTTTTTCCCGGCGAAACTGACGTTCTCGTTCCAGTCTTTTCCCGGTCAACAGACGTCGTCGTCCTCTGGGACATGCCGGTTCATACCGATAAAGAAATCAAATCCAACAGGCCTGACATCATTATCAAGGACCAAGAGCTGAAGAAATGTCCAATGATTGATATGGCTATATTTGTGGAACGAAATACATCTGTCAAAATGGTTGAAAATCTATCAAAATATTAGAATTTGGAGATCGAAATCTCAACAATTTGGGGCCTTATAGCAGAAACTGTGCCCTTAGGTATTGGAGCACTTAATTGGCCTAGTTAAAAAGGGCCTGGGAAAATACGTCGAAAACAGTCCTGGAAACCTCTTCAGAAGATCAGCCTACTGGGTGCAGGCCATATTTTACGAAACGTGCTCTCCCGCACTAACTAGATAACGACTCCCCCAGCCTCCCCCCAGGAAAGTGCTAGCTTCTCGTATCTCTGGGAGGTAAAACTGCGACACAAGGAAAACATAATAATTATTTATTTTAGCATGTACTGGCTTTGAAGGGGCCGTGAGAAAAAGTAAACTTAGCATGGCATCAAATCTTATCAAACAAGCATAAATCTCATTAATGAGAATCCCCTCTATTTTATTCATGAGATAAAGACAAAGGAATATTTCTGCATAAATTAAATATTACTGCGCAGAAATGGGGTTCAAAAAATCTCCACTATACTACTCATGTCAAGAATCAGGTAAACTCTTACCTGAACTGTTCCACGCGAGACAGGACAGTTTCTTCTAATTTTTTGTAACAAGTAAAAATGAAAATGTACTTAAACTTGTAGAAAGTGTTTGGGGTGTAAGTGGGATCATTGATCACACACGCTTGATAATTCCAATACCAGATGATACCTTGTTGCGTCATCTTTCAAAGAGGACGCAATGGGAGACTCCACCGTCGATGTCTAACACTAGATATTTTGTGCTTGAAACGCCCATCAGTTTACAGCTACCAACATGAATGACTGGCCTTAGCTTTTAACTTCAGAGGCACAGATTGTATACCATGTATACAGTCCAACTTCCAGTAAGTGACCATCCAAAGTGCGAAGATTTTGTGGTCGCTTATGGGAAGTGGTCGCTAACGAGAATCGAACCACACATCTACATTTTTCAAGAGAATTCCTTGCATGCGATTTCTAATTCATAAGTGTAGTTTCATGTTTTCCCTAAAAGTTCTTCGCTCATTGTGGGTAGTGTAGTACATACAGTGAACTTAGAGAAGGAAAACCGCTCAAGTAGTCGCTTACAGGAGGATAAAATCAATGGAAATTTCAAAACTGTCATCCAAAAAGATGGTCTCAGTCGCTTACGAGAGGTTGTCATTTAATGATTTGACTGGGGAAAATTATAGTGTTTTGACAGGTGGTAGCGTATGGAAGGTGGTCTCACATGAGAGTTTTTTTCAGCTTTGCTGCAGGTTCCGTTTGCTTAAAGGTCCATAAATTTAACCAGCACTGTTGTTGAGCTGCTTAAAGCATTGTCAGATGCTACCACATTAAGAAACTATATATTACCTATGATTCCTTGATCTCCAGCAATTCAGTTGTGGTCACCTGCGATTCGCCCCTAGAGGGGTACGACTATGATAGCCTATACGAGGGGACTTCGCGCGCCCTTGCGTAAGAGGTACATTTTCAGGCTTCTGATATTTGAAAGGGTAAGTATTTCATTGATTGGAGCATATGAAAGCGCAGGGAAATCTGTCATTTTAGTCTCTAAAGGGACAACACAATGGCTAACAGGGTACCTTTTCCGTCAAAAAAGGTTTATAAAAAGGTAAGGAGTTGGACATCGTGGCGAAGCCTCTACGTGTAGAACTTTGTTGAGTACTTCCCCGGGATTCACTGATGATGATTCATATTATTAAAAACGGGATCATTGAATAATGCAATTCTAGAGCTCTTATTGGCTTAGCCATCATGGTATATGAGCCATTATACCATGTTCTCCAAATATGGTAACTGTACGCGTCTGCTCAAAATTAAAAATAAGCTGAAAATCAATGCCGGGAAGAATTCTCGATATTTTGTAGGCGTTTTCAATAAAACAATTATTGCACTCGCGCTTGTTGGATATGAGATGATTATAGCCAACGCAACTCGTGGAATAATAGGCCCTTTGCATGATGACGTCATTTTACTGCTACGACAAGAATCCCTCAGGACTTTGGTTTCTTGTGCAAATTAGGGCTTCCGTTTTCGAAACCTCACTGGGATTACCATATTAAAATATGAAAGGAAAAACGAAAAGGATACTAAAATTTCATTGTAAATTTACCTTACAAAGTCCAATTCATTCGTATAATGCAAGAAACTCGTGTAGATTTCGTCTGCCTTTCTGTCGTACTCGAACCAAACAATTCTCCGTTTTTTATCAAGGACCTAAATTTTACAACACCTTAAACACTAACATCATCAACGCTTCCTCACCTTTTTCCTTTAAAAGCGCACTTAAGGCACTTATTTGTAATAATTATTAGTATACTCCAACAAAAATCTTGGGAAAAGCTTTTAATATTCAACATTTGTAAACTTCCGTAATATTGATTGTTATTTTAATTTTCCACCTGATATTATTTTGTAGCCGTCGCCGTAATTTTTATGCCATCTTCGAAAAATTGTAATTGAGGAGGCCTAATTAACATAAGCTTTAAAGTTTCCTTTATTCCTCCTCGCCATTTTTTCCCACATTTTTTTTTTTGGTATCTTTTTTTAATTGTAATCGTGTGGCAAATAAATAAATACAAACACAAATACAAATCCTGGTCGTAGTAGTAAAATGACGTCTTCGTGCAAATGGCCTATTGCCGGGATCTACAAGGGCAGAATAGAGATTTCACTCCATCACGAATGTCTCTCATTCTCCAGATGTAAAGAGCAGGATTGAGACTGGAAGACAAAAATAAGAGCACCAAAGACAGGTGATATGGCTCCCATGTTCCCTTGCTCTTACCCCATTTAACAAGGAGGAAGAGTATAACTGTCACAGGCAAGAAAGAAAGAGAAAACAAAATAAGAATGTATAAGATTGAAATTACGGATTTCTTGTATTTCGCCAAGTCGATCACTCGTTGACCAACACTTTGACACGACTGGTTTCCACGAATTTGTTGCTGGTGTCGGCGAATTATACGGAACACTTTGAAATACGCAACAGAGGTGGCTAAGTAGCAAGATAGCAGATATACTCCCATAGTGGTGCCTGCACCTAGTTTAAAACTATCTTTGAAAAAATAAATACCCTGTAGAACAACCAAACGAATTGGCACTACTAGGGAGAGCGCAGCGATGAGACACCTACGGCGCGATGTTATTGAGGATCGCCGAGTCATGTGCAGCCAACGTTCAATAGACATAAGTGTTATAACAAGTATTGTTAGAGACACCAGATATGTTCCACTGAGAATCCCAATTACTGATTCAGTTGTATAAAGCGTATGGTTATACAAATAGGGAATCGACATGATAGAAGTGGCAACTCCAGTACACAAGTCAGTAATCGCTAAAACACTCAAAAGAATATGAAAAGGTGTTCTCTGAAAGGACTTCTTCCAAATCGCTGTTAAAACTACTGCATTCCCCACTACTGCTACGGGAGAAAGAAGAGCTATGATAACATGACTTGCCACTAGAATACTGTTCGGCCCTTTAGCAGTTGCTCCTGTGCTATTGTTGTTGTTCAACATAACATATAATAGCGCGGTTCAGCCACTTTGAAAATTGTCTATGCCACGGAAATCATGGGCTTGAAAAGTTGATCGACGCAAGAAAATTCGTCAGCTAACTTCTACAGGCGTAAATAAAAGAAGTCAGAAAATTTCTTTCTTAAATTCATAGGAACCAACTTTTGAACAGTTTGCATAGGTCACCAATTCATCCCGCTCAAAGGCTTCCTTTAGAAGACGAAATATTAGTGCTTCAATAAAAGAAGAATGATTTTTCTTGGCATGGAATATTACTCCTATTTGTCTTACTTCGATTTAACGTAGTAAGTTTTATACCTACTGTGTACTAAGACGGAATTACTTCTATTCAATTTGGCACCCGGTTTCCTTTTTCAAGACAGTTGCCATTATTAACTGCTGATTTTTTTTTGCGATATAAAAATGTTCATTATACTCCTAACAGATAACATTAATTTCGTTATCTCGGAGGAAAACATGACTGTTGTATGGACTCGACTCTTTCCAATCTTGTCCATTAAAAAGACAACAGAATAGACCCCTTGGTGACATAACTGATAGTATTCACGGCAATGGCACAAAGCACGATGGATTATTAATAGGTTTGTCGTAAATTAGAAGTTTTTTTTCATTGATTTCAAATGATCTGTTGGATATTTTTGCAATATTTTTCAAATACAATGTACTTGTAGAACGCTTTACCCGCTGTTCTGAGTTGAAATTATATTTATTCAGATTGGTATCTGGTTTCCTCTTTTAATGTTCATTTACTTTTGTTCACCGATGTTTTTCATGTTAAACGTCAATATACTGTTTTACCAAAGCTGATATTAAATTTTTCTTAATAGGAAAACATGACTGTCTCGGCTCTTTTTCGTCTTTCCAATTAAAAAACTAGACCTTGTGGTGAAATTGCATTGATAATGGTGAGGAGACAATAATATAAAAACAAACGAAACTTTATTATGTTTGCGTGCACTTGAAGTTGATTTCAGTTTTTAATTACTTAAACTTTCCACATACAATATTTACAGCTCTTTTTACTTTGAAATATTCGCATAGTGTATAAATTGAGCAGTGAAGACAATACGCCAAATCCAACCAAGCAATGAAATTCAGGAGAAAAAACTTTCACTTGTCGATTTTATTTACCTCCAGTCGTTCCTTTGCCACCCAAACCACTCCTCCATGGTCTTCAATGCAAAGGACTTACACACATCAATAATTTCCGACTTCACCAACAACACCCATCTTTTCGGGAATATTTACTACGCATCGCGAACAATATTTCAGGGATACCCAAGTGTCTGCAAATATCTATTCGACAAAGTAACTGTTGCATAGAAATTTCAATAACTCGCGAACCGACGCTAAAATACAGTCGAATCTCTATGTGCGACCACATCTCAGCATTCATGGCAGCATTCTGTGATTCTCGGGAAAATGATGGAGAAGGCTAATAAATTCGCCCGTGGACACCAACTGAAAAGATAAACTCTAAAGCACTACTGAGACCCTGGGGTTACTCCCTCATATGGCCTTTACGCGATGTGCCGCCTGACAGGGTATGGTTTTTGACTTCTCCGTCCTAAACAGGGTATATAATTTCGTGCGATTCTGTCCTAATTATAAACAGGGTATTTTTGCCAGCACGATCGATTTGATCAGTGAGATGAAATTTGTTTGTAGCCCAAACATATACAAACGCTATGGCTTTAAAATAAGACAGCGTGCCTTTAACAGGGTATGTATTTTAGGATTTTTTGTCCTTAACAGGGTCGGGGTTTCAAACCCTAAGCGGACCACCTATACCCAAATATTGGTCGAGTACCTTCCCCCCCCCCCCCCCCCCCCGCGCGCCCCGGGTGCATAGAATGCACTTGAAGAGCTTTTAAGGCACTTTGCCGTCTTGCGTAAGGGAATCCAAGACAGTGTTGGCTTCTGGATTCCTGGTACTGCATCCCAGTCTTAGTCAGTGGAATTTAGATTCCGAATTCAATGGTTGGTGGGATTCCGGAGTCCTTGAGCTGTATTCTGGATTGCAAAGCCCAGTTTTCCAGATTCCGGTGCCCCCTTCATAACATGTTAAAAATTTCGCGCGTAATCGTTAATCGAAAACTGGACAGCTTTTTAATTGATTATGCCCGACATGTAAACTGAAAGAGCTCCTCTGGGCGAATACAAATAATTACTCTGAACTACAGTTTGCTATATAAACAAGACTAATAATTTACGGTTGGTTTTCTTCTTTCTGCTGTACCTTTTTAGCATATTGCTGGAAAGCCTATGGCACCTAGTGTTTTCTTAATTACATTTTATAAAAAGCTGTCTATCACCGCTATACTTGGGAGAAAATATAATGACATTCAAGAAAACATTTATTAGTTTTTCCTTGGCTAACATTCATCCCAGCTGAGAGACTGAAGCACTGCTTTATTTACCAGAAGAAGTGACACCTGGTCGGTAGTATTTTTCAACTGGACGGCTTCAATGACTATTTGAAGAACCAACGTTCACTGTTAACGAAAGACAAATAGAGTTTGTCAAAATCAATTGTGTGATAGGGACAGTTGGAAATAAAAATAGCCATTTACAGACATAAGATAGATAAACACGGGGTATTTTGTCAGGCTTGCACCCGTTCAAAACAAAATTCCTAATCACAAAGATCCCACAAACTGAAAAAGGTTTAAAGAATAGTAAGGTTTGCAGCGCCATGTACATAGTAGAGAATTTTGAAGAGCTGTATTGGTCATACTTTGCTAACTGCGTTTTTAATGCCATCTTGTCCTACGCTGCCATAATGTTGAACATTGTAACAATACAAGCGTTAAGAAAAACGGCGTCTTTGCCGACGGTTCTTAGAACATTACTTCTCAATCTGGCAGTTTCCGACCTGGGCGTTGGCGTATTTGTACAGCCTTTGTACGTAGCATTCGTTGCCTTGAGAATGAAGGACAATTATAATAGTCACGATTTTGAGGGCATCAACAAAGCATTTGGCATTCTGGCGAATTTCTTCGGTTATGCTTCGTTTTACGGTGTCACTGTCCTCAGTGCCGACAGATTCTTGGCTATTCACCTACATCTCAGATACAGAGAACTTGTCACTCCGAAGCGCGTTACTGCCGTAGTGGTCGCAATGTGGATTGTCAGTGGATTTGCATCTGCTCTCGGTTTCAGACGGTTGTCCTGGGATATTGCCATGATTATTTTTGTGGTGAACGGTGCTGTCTGTCTAACAGCTACAACATTTTTTCACTACAAAATACTCGCAGAAGTACGAAGGCATTCAAATCAAATACATCGCCTGCAAGTCGCAGAGAACGGAAAAATATTGACCAGAGCCTTGAAAATAAGAAAGTACGCAGTTGGCACGTTCTACGTGTATCTTGTTCTTTTGGTGTGTTATTTTCCACAGATTTGTGTCTTTTCTGTTGAGTTAGCCACTGGAAATAGTGCCTGGGCAAATCACGCCTCACTTTACACTCTGACGATGATCTTGCTTAATTCAACACTAAATCCCCTGATTTACTGTTGGAAAATGAGACATGTTCGACATGCAGTCATAAGTATACTACTGAATATTTATCGAAGCCGAAGTGTTTAGGTATTGTTTAGTTAAAATGACGATAATAATTTTTGTTTCCCTTAGACATTTTTTTTGTCTGATTAGTTTTTTCCATCGTATATTTCTTCACCGAAAAACGTGTGATATGTTCTTCCATTTTCTCTATCTCTACCAAAACAACTGGGCTAACGCAGCCTCGTTCCCAGGGCTTCTCGGTTGCCAATCCTTTTTCGGCGATGGCCTATACTTTTGACGTCACTTTACCGGATATCCAAAGGTCTTCCAAATTTGGTCAACTCAAGCTGGCCGGGGTATCTGAGCCAATCACAAACAATAAATGTTTTGAATGAACAATAACAGCAGTTAACAGGAGATACACGTCATAAGAGAAAAACGACATTAAAAACATAGTAAGTGTTTTAATATCAGCACAACTTATTTAGATATAAACATAAAACTAAAGAATAAATTATGAAATACAGCAAAAAGGCCTATTTAAGTGCAAATGAAGGGTGCCTCGTAGTGAAAACTCAATCTGCTTACTTGCAAGACTATCAAATACGTCCATAATTTTACACACATCTGGTTTGTCACCTCCAAGCAGAAACTTCATTTTTTTGTCATTCGCAAAGGCTTGTGACTAAGCCACTAAAGTCACACTATCTCCTAGCTTTACACTCCCTCCCACAGCACTCCCCTCTGGTGTTACGTGGACACCAAACAGCGGGGATTGTCCTTGCCTAGGATCCCTGTCTTCTGGAAGCCTTATCCTGTGAACCAAAAAACAATCAACTCAAAATGCTTTTCAACTCTGGCTCTTCAAGTAACGTGATAAGCTGTACTAAGGGGGATGGGGGTCAAAAAGCGAGTCAACGCCCAATTCTTGAATGTAGTAGGAAGCTTAAGCAACGACGACGGCGACGGCAACGAGAACGGCAAAAAAAGCAATTGGTTTATTACGCAAAACAACAACTTTGCACCTGCATCACGCTTTTTCTACATTTCTTTGCCGTCACTGTACTACTACGACGTGAAACGTTTTGTGGAGGACGTAAACACAAAATAACGAATTTCTCTTTCTTTTCCTGAACTTCGATACAGTCCTTTAGAATCAGACTCCTGAAAAATTTGCCAACAATTGACGAATTGAACGAGATGGAATAAGCTCGATAAAATTTGAAACGGCACGAATTCAATTTTTAGGTGACGTTTTCGTTGTCGTTGTGTCGTCGTAGCTTAACTGAACTCCCTAACGTGTTCACGTCGTGGTCGTGCAACGACGGCAAAGGAATGTCCAAAAAAGCGTGATTTTGCTAATCTAAACCTATCGCTTTTTTGCCGTTTGTTTTTTGGCAAGAACAAGTACAGTAGAGTAAGGCGTAGTCTGCTACACAGCCGTTTTTAGTATCGTCACGTAACGCTCCTGTCCACAAGGAGGAGCGTTGCGTGACGACACTAAAAACGGCTGTGTAGCAGACTAGGAAAGGCAAGGCAACGTTCAAGTCTCGAAAGTAGAATATCGTTGGACTGCAAGGTAAAGAATCTCCATCTCACCTTCTCAAGGTAACTAGAGGTTCCTCTCCATCTTTTTCTCCCAGGTCAGGATCGACTGTTACGAAGAGACACCTATCACGTTTAAGGAATAGTTAGTCTTTGAAGGTCTCAAACGTTTCTCACATAAATGCAATTCATAGTCCAAATTAAAGGACGAAAAATAACTGTTTATTTTTACGCAATAGATAACTTGAACCCTCCATCCAAAATTATGCGATTAGATGTAGGACTTCAACACAATGCATTTGCTCACTAAGATAAAATAACCTACCTTCCACAATCCTTCAGGAATCTAAATTCAACGTCTCCAACTCGAATATTCTTTCCAGACCATTTATCCTTTTGACAGACGAAAAAACAAAGATATTAATCATGAGTCTCTGTAAACACGTCAGTTTTAGGCTTTTGAGAGAGCATCAACTACCCTGAGTATCAGGGGTTAAAGGGAAAAGGGGGTAAATAAACAGCCACTTTCGTTTGTTTGAGTCAAACGTTTGGGTTATGACTGAGAACCATGTAAATCACGGTTGCCACAGGCAGAGGTTCCTGAAATTCCCCGACTTTTTCCTGACAAATGTAAAATTTTCCTGACCAATAGAACAAACAATTTCAAAAATTAGTCTTGATAATGGACTCAACACTCCCCTCACAGCCATTCTCTCCACGCATTTATTTATGTTTCAGCAAGTCATAGTGTGCACAAATTGATAGTTCCTTAACAACTTGTTGTTCAATTCCATGAACAAGAATATATTCTACCAATACAACATGATTCATGTCCGCAAATTGTAAAAGAGAATTCTAAACGTTAGAAACAATAAAAACAATAAAAGTAGAGGGGAAAGAATAAATATGTACTCTTAAAACCTCAATTCTCCCTGACTTCTTCGAAAAGATTTCAATCTTCCCTGACTTGAAGTGAAATTCACAAACTTTTCCCTGACCTTGAGGAATTTTTTTTCCCTGATCATTTCCTGACCTGTGGCAACCATGGTAAATGTTAACATTGACTTCATCTCTTTGCATCTCTTTCAACTAATCCAACTTAAAATACCCATAAGACTGTATAAGAAAAATGTCCATATTGGTTTAATATGTCCTCCCTCAAAACTTACCTCTTCCCATGCCTCGAGTCCATTGATAATTATGTTTGCACGGAATCGTTCCATGGTGACAGGCGATGGCAGCTCTTCATTCAGTGCATCTAGGGATGCTTCACTGCAGATCAGGTATGGGGCAAAGTCTCCAAATGCCGCCTTGCAAAGACATAAGGAAAATACTTGTTTTTAAAAATTGGTTGGTTTCCAATTGTTTCTAAGTACCTGTGTTGCAGTGGTGCTGAGGTATTTGTGCAGGCCCCAGCTTCCACAGTTAGACGTTTATGTTAGAAAACAAAGTTTCCACCAGCATGGTTAAGCAACTACTAATATTTGCACACATGTAGTTGGGTTAGGGGTAGCGTTCATTGCTGGTGCAAAAAAGGAGAGGCGGAGGGGGAGAAAAGCACGAATCTCCTCTGCCTTTCCTCTCCCCTTTTGATATCTGCCACGCAGGATAGTTTGGGGAAAGATTTCAGCGATGCAAAAACTGTTCTTTTACGGACTCTACTCTTGGCTCTATATAAGATAACAAAGTCATACAATTTTCTCCTCACCATATGGAAACTCTTTCAGTCTGGATGTTGCAGTTCAAAATAAAATGGATTGCACCTAAATCTTTGTATTTAAGCCCTATTATAATTCATGCAATTGAGAATCAAACTAGGTTAAAACCATTTTAACCTGAATTTAATTTTGACCTGCAACATGGCCGATACTTAGTTCCGACTTTAATTGTCGACAGTTAATTCTGCAGCTACTGCTTTGTGCCCGCATTAGAGAGGCGTCTAGTGAGAACTGTCAACAACAGAAAAACATGCATTTGCCCATGCACACGCACACAATTTTTACTTATGACGTCCTCACTTGTCATACGGATGTCGTGGGTCTAATTTACACAACACAATCTGACGTGAAGTCATGGCGTATGCTAGTTACGCATGATAGTCATAAACAAAGATCATACTGTCTAAATCAGCCTTAATACAAACTCTTCAGGGATTAAGACTTTTTCCTGTACATAAACTTCATCTTACACCACCGTACCGTGTCTCCAGGCTGGGCTACACTACCCCACTTGTCATCCTCCAGTATAATTCTTGGCTTTGTGAGCTGATAGATCTTACAGCCAGGCATTTCCAAATAATTCGAGATCCACTCAGCTGCTTCATCTCCGACATAACGACCTTCACCATCCATCCTCTTCACCCTGTTGAGAATAACAATACAGTTGAATGGCCATTATACTTGAGCAGCCATCCTTGGGTCAATGGTAAGTGGCCCCCTTATGGCTCAGTCAATTCTAAGCATGCCCATCCCCCCTCGGGCATTTGTCGGGTATTTGGCATCTTGTTGGTCCTGGCAGGGGAGGGGGGGGAGGGGGAGGGGGAAATTTGTGAGAAAACCTCTGCCTGGGGGTGAGTATTTGTCAATTCCTGTAGATGCAGTTTATATAGTTCCTTTTTCAATATTTCACTTAAAAATATGCCTATTTAGATAGACAAGACAACTCATTGCTATTTTAATCTTTGTCAAAAGATTTCTCTCACCTCAGGGGAATGTTTAAATCTGGCTGGATCACCTACTCCAAGTCGCATGAGAGGACAGGAAAAGAGGACATGATACACATCGCAAAACATCTTAAAGATGCAGTATAAAAAATTGTATATAGTTTTGTAGGAAAGCCAAACAGAGAGTTGTCTGTAATTACTTAAGGAATATTGCAACACTTACGTTGAAATTAGCAGAGAACAAAGTTAAGGTTTTAAGTTAAGGAGTAAATACCCTGCTCTCATAATTGACTCTGACAGACAACAAACCAACCTCGTTCCCAGGGTTCTCTCCTCTCTCGCTCCGTAGGGCGGGTAGGAGAGAACCCTGGGAACGAGGTTGACAACAAACAAAGAGATTGTTCACTGATCGTTCAGACTCCAAAGAAAATGCATAGCTAGAAAAATCTTTGTCAAGAGTTTCAAAAGGTGGTATAGATGTGTATCATAAAGTAAGTGATATTTGAAGTACCATTGTTGTTAAATGAATGTTGGAAAATAAGATATTTTTTTGTCAAGTTATATATTGCACTGTTAAATATGGCATTTGCAGCTCATTTACAGGAAAATGCAATAAGTGTTGCCCAGGTGGGGGGGGGGGGGGGACATTTGCACACTTTTTAAGCCCCACTGTGGAGTTTTTGTATGAACCACCTGGCCCCACCATGGAGCATTTGCTGCTGCTCCAGAAAAAAAATGACATGTATGCCTTTCAAATGCCCAGGGGGTGGGGGGATGGGTATGCTTGGAATTGACTGAGCCACTAATGGGGGTTAGCCACTGAATAGAGTTTCGCAAGAAATTATGGCATGAAGAATTCACTTCATTCTGAAAAAAAAAAAACCTTTAGAGGCTCCTGACAACTTTTGCCCAAGAGGCAGCTCCAATACCACTATTAAACATATCAGAATATAAGTAAAAGTACCTTAATTTCTTGACTTCTCCACTAGTGTCTGTAGTATCCAGTTTGAGGGTTTTCATTTTGGGGGCATTTAGGCAGAGATATCGGTTATCTTCAATTTCTGGAACAACCAGAGCCAATTGTGGGTGTGTACGCTGAGTGATAAAGACATCTTTCTCATCCACAATAACCCAGCACCTAGCAAAGAAATGAGTGCCATTTGGTGGGTGTGAATCAAACCAATTGAATCCATTTGATGTTTGGTACCGCTAAAATGTAAGTTACCACTTGTCTCAAAGGTGCACAGAAATGGAATGCACTACCAAGTCATATCCAGATCATGGCCTTAAGGTAGAACCCTGAGGTACTTCCTAGTATTGGGCTAATGGAGATGTGCTGCCAGGTGAGGTCACATTTTCACAGCTGGAATGAATATGATGGGGTTTGCATTTTCAATAGAGTTACTAGAATGGGGTCACAAATTTTCAAGATTTTGGAGGTAACAAACATTCTGGTAAATAGGGATTTTAAACTGGGAACATTCGCCATTGAACAAGTGACAGAAATAAACAGACATTACAAAACTTGCATTTGCCCAAAACTGACTAAGAAGGGGTCTTTGATTGGCCACAGAATAGACCTATAATGGGGTAGGGGTTCTTAGAGGCCAGCGGCACATACCCAACAAAAATTGACATGAGTACTCCCCCCACCACTTCAGGTAAAACAGATTTAATTTACTATATATAATTACAGTGTAAACTTATTTGCTATTTTAAGCAATATTCCTAACCTTCCTTCCAGCTTAACGGTATATTGCTAAGCAAAGAGGCTTGATAATATATATTAGAGCTATCAAAATAAGCTTAATTGTTTCCAAAGTCCATACTCAATTAATTGCCCGACTATCATTGAAGATACCATGTTGTTTAAATTTAAGTACTAGCTCCGCGTGGTATCCATTTTGGTTATGAGAACGAAATCGCATTAAAGTATGACTTTGGAATTTGGAGCCTTTTATATTTGATTCCCCGACCTGTAACTAGTAGTCTTTCTAATATAGTTATATAGTTACACTAAAAATTAAAGTTTAATAGGGAAGAAATTGGTGTGATAGCTCGTTGTATGAGGCAAACGGAATTGGTTTAAACATTGGCACTCATACTCAATCTCGTAATCCAATCGAGAGGATCCTATTAATGCAACAAAATCACGCTTACCGATCATACTCCATTCCTTCCTTGAAGCATTTTGCTTCGGACACGCGAATTCCTTTGCACGACTTGACGGGATAAATGATCAGGTCAGAAACGCGTCCCACCACGTTTAAAGTCGGCTTCTTCTTTTTCCTTTGCCACCACAGTACCCCTATACTAGCAACTACGGCAATAGGCACGCCAATCATTAAAATATACTTGGAGTAGGTAGCCATGCTGGAACTCGGACGTTATGTAACATTGGGTGCGGCTGGACACCTAGAGAGGTTTACACAACGTATCCTGCTTTCTGAAGAGCTAATAGCGTGCATCGTACATCGGTCGTGCGAGCCATAATAATTTCGCGACAATAGGATGACGATATTTGACTACAACAACCAGAATTCATTTCGGTTTTGCTTTGTTATTTAAATTTTTCAATCCCGCTGAGCATTAAAGAACAATAGCCTTAATTTGCACAAGAAAACAACAAACTCAAGGATTCTGGTAGTTGTGGTAAAATGACGTCATCGTGCAATTGTCCTATTGTGAAAACATCCACATTTTTTACTTGGAGAAACTCATTTCATATTATTGTTTTTTATATATATATATATTACGGTGTGGGTATTCACAAACTAAAGGAAGACTTTTTGAAAAAAAAAAACGATGTAATGTACCTTTAAGTTACACAGAGGAATGTCAAAGTTCACTATAACCGTTAAAAATAAATCTCGGATCAGTTTGGTCAAGCTTGTAACTATAATTTCCGTTATTTCTAGTAATAACGGAAATCCCTTTTGAAGTCGCTCCTTTCGGAGGGCCGCTTCTTTTGTCATTTACCTGTGAAATTTTATCGCTATTTTCGGGGGGTTGTTACTTTGGGAACTTTACGGTAGGGTGAGACTATCTGGGAAAGTCGTTAAAGACGGGGACAAGTCGGTCAGCACTCCAAGGGAATAGAGCACAGTGTCACTACAGCAGGCCACGGAGTTCTGACGACCTGTTGGTCTCCTGGTCAGGGAGGGGGATGCGGGGAGTGTTACTCTTTATGACGGCCTATACAGAATGGCTTGACACGCAAGTTCATGGTATCCTTTTTAGGTTTCGGGTACATGAAAAAGTAGGAATTTCACTAGTTAAAGGATATGAAAGAAAGGGAAATTGGCTATTTCCAAGACGGGCTAATAGGGCCAACAGATGCTTTTTATGGCTGTGCATGAAAAGGTGAAGAATATTTACGGTATGAGACTAAAATCTGCAATTTCTACCTCTAAGCAATCTCTTATATGTGAACACTACCAAGGGAGAGTCTTGTTTTATTTATTCTTTTTTCTCCACTGGCACCTCATATATAGTACAACGTTAAGTTTTATTATCTTTTACTGTCAGAGGAATTGATATTATTTGTTTGTTTTTTCCATGATCAAACTGATGATAACCAAAACCATTAACTCATAGTCTTTGACTGGAAGACTCTTCAACCTTCCTTACTGCGTCAATGTGTGTCCTCCAAAGAGTTAGCTTTCACTGTGGACTTAAAATTCTCATGAAGTTGCACAAGCTTAGCGATGAGTTGGTCTATGAGCAAATCGCTACAGGCTCGCCTAGCTGTACAACTCGGCCCACAGCACTCCCTTCTAGAGCTACGAGGACACCGAATAGAGAGGATTGTCCATCCCTTGGATCCATGTCCTCTGGAAGCCTTATCCTGTGAATAAACAAATATACGTACAAACACAGATTAATATTTTCAACTAAAAACGGTTTCCAAGTTAACTTGAGTAAAATCATTCCTCAGGTTGTCGCATGTGTGAGTTTGTTTTAAACAAGGTTAAGTGATAAGTGCGACGTGTTCAAATCGTAAAACAATGGATATTTCATCAAAATACCGTAACATAACTTTAGCCCGGCATTCAGGGGAAGACAAACTGCAAGGTAGCACGAGATGCACGTGAGGTCATTACAAAACGTCGTTTTCACATGACGTCACGGTGGCTATTAGGGAGCTTTAGCAACGGCGCCGGAAGGCGACGAGAACGTCGAAAAAGCAATAGGTTTTTAGATAAGCAAAAGAACAACTCTGCACGTGCATCACACTTTTTATATATAAATTTCTTTGCCGTCACTGCAAGATTACGGCGTGAAAGTGCCTCATTGCACGTTTTAAGGAGAACGTAAACACGCGACCACGAATTTTTCTTTCTCTTTTTAAACTTGAGTGAGGTTCCTAAGAAATCAACTCCTGGGAAATTAGCCTACATTTGACGTATTCAGCGAACTGAAATAACGCATCAAAGTTTGAAAAAATTCAAAATTCATTCCTCGCGAAGTGAGGTTATAATCTTGTCGCGCGCAGTGTGTGAACCGCGCGTGCGTCCTAGCGAGCTGCAAACTCGCAGCTCTCATCTTTACTGGTGTCCGCCATGACGTCATACACTAGTTGACGTCACGGCGCATTTTTGTTTCTACGCAACATTCGACTGAAAGCGATTTCGAATTGCCATTTAAGACAGATATAATCCATTCCCACTTTATTAGGTTTTCGGATGCAAATAATTTCTATGTCAAAAAATTATGATAACCCAACAAACAGCATGCAGAGAAGTAGTGTCCGACAGCAAGTGGCTAGTAGGATTTTACTATTAGGCTAGTGAATTCTGTTCTTTACTTGCCCGATGGACAAGTGAAGTCTTTTGGGGACTCAAATAACAGAAGAACTGTAATCAATCCTGCTCACCCCATTTTTTTTTTGGGGGGGGGGGGGGGCGGGGGGTGGGGTTGGGGGGAGGGCGGAGAGGTGGCGGGGATGAAATGACTTTTGGGCTGGTACTGGGTGTAACATTTAAACCTGAAATTTCAACTAAATTTTTAAAACGTACATTTGCACAAAACCACCATCTTTTTCAATATTTTTTAAAGTACCTCCCCTACCATGGACTCGGAAGATACAAAAGTTACACAACCTGAATATCGTCATCATCATCATCAATCTTTATTTATACACGAAATCGTATCATTTTACATGGTCTTCCTAGGAATAGTGTTTAAAACTAGACTAAAATACTCTAAGGAACTATTGACTATAATGTTAAAAATACAAAAACTTACATTATGAATAATAAGAGTTACAATGCGTCATGGTGTATTAGAAAAATCTTTCCCATGAATTGAAGTTTTAAAAACATTTAAACTAGGCAGTTTTCTAATCTCTGAGGGAATCTTGTTCCACAGAACAGATCCTCTGTAGTGTAGGCTCCCTTTTGCAGACTCAGTTCTGGGTCTGGGGACATAATAATTTAACTCAGAATTTCTAAGATTGTGTGAATGTGCATTTGAGGTTTTGGTAAAGATCCGCCGCAGATACGATGGGGAAAGATTATTATGGATTTTATACATTGTCACAGCCAACTGTTTAAGTCTTACATATTCTAGCCTTCCCCAGCCAAGCTCATCCAACAAAACACTTGAGCGAACGTCATAGTTAGAAAAGGTGAGAATTCTAGCAGCCCTATTCTGCAGCTCTTGAAGTGTGTCTGCTAGTCCGTTATTGATATTACCCCATACGGCACCACAGTAATTAAAATATGGCATTACCAGTGCATTGTACATATTCATTCTAGTATCAAATGGTATAAAATGACTTACACGCCTTAAGATAGCAATACCAGCGGATATTTTCTTTGAAATGGTATGAATGTGTGGGCGCCAGTTCAAAGATTCATCAATTTGAACTCCAAGGGATTTATGTTTAATTACTCTTTCTAAGGGTGTATTATTGACTTTGACTGTACATGTGAAGTCACTATTTATTTGGGATAACTTAAATTGGCTCCCTATAAGCATATATTTAGTCTTTTTAACATTTAAAGTTAATTTGTTTGCTGACAGCCATGACTGGATTAAATTCATATCATAATTCATTTTATGTTCAAGGACACATGGGTCTTCTGCAGATGTGGTAAGGGTAGTATCATCTGCATACATTCTGGGTTTTGAAAACAAATTACATGAATGGAGATCATTAATATAAATAGTGAATAAGAGAGGGCCTAAAATAGACCCCTGTGGAATACCACATGTTATATTACAGAAATCAGATTGAACTCCATCAATGAACGTTTGTAGCTTTCGGTCAGATAGATAGGACTGGAACCAGTTAAGAGATTGAGAACTGACCCCATAGAGCTTTCCCAGAAGGATAGCATGATCCATGGTATCAAAAGCTTTTTTCAAGTCCAGGAATATCACACCATTTAAGAGACTGTTGTCAATATTCCATAGCCATTCATTCGTAACCTCAAGTAAAGCTGTTTCAGTGGAAAACATAGGTCTGAAGCCAGATTGTGATTCAGTTAACAAGTTATTATTATTTAAATATTCATATAATTGATTAAAAACAACTCTTTCAATTAATTTACTTACTACAGGCAGAACTGAGATAGGTCTGTAGTTGTTAGGATCAGTCCTGAGGTCTTCTTTAAATATTGGCGAAACTCTAGCTCGTTTCCAAGCATTTGGAAATATTCCAGTGGTAATTGACTGATTTATTGTAAAAGTTAGACTGCGAGTAACTATGGGAGACGCTTCTTTCAGGAGACGTGCTGAGATGTTATCAAGACCATTGGCTTTATTACTCGGTATTTTTTTTGAATTAAATTGAAGACCTCCTGGCAAGATACTTTTGCCAAATTAAAAATGTGTTCCGCGGGGGTAATATAATCAGTAAAATTACTCGATGTATCTTTAATTTCAGAGGCTAAGGAAGGTCCTATTTTGGAGAAATGCGTGTTGATTATATTACTGATTTCGATGGCGTCAGTATTTACAGTATCCCCAGTGTCCAGCTGAGTTATCTTATTAAATTTAGGTTCATTTCCAATTAGTCTATTAATTCCTTTCCAAGTATTCTTTATGTTTCTGCGGTTACCTTTGAAGGAGGCATTGTAATAGTTCATTTTAGCATTCTTAATTTCATAATTAACCTTATTCTTCATGTGTTTGTAAGAGGTCCTATTGCCATCTGTTGGGAACCTTGAGGCTAATTTTTTGAGTTTGTCTCTCGAAACATTAGCCTTTTTAGCTCTGGAGTAATCCAGGGGGAAGAGATTTCTTTCACTCTCTTCTTCTTAAGTGGTGCATGGCTATCAGCAATGTCTAAGAACATATGTTGCCATATATCCCAAGCAATGTCAGGATTATGCTCCTGTTCAATCAGATGCCACGGGACCATAGATTAATCAGTTCGAAAACTATCTGGAATAAAATTTTTAAAGCATCTGCTCGTTACAGTCTTTGGATTTGATTTGGGGATACAAATCTTTCTTATTGCATACACCAGACAGTGATCACTGATTCCGATATCGGTGACTCCGGAGTCCGAAAAATTCCACGGATGATTAGTTAAAAAGCAAATCAATAATAGATGATGTGAGCTGTGTTATACGTGTTGGCTGATCAATTAATTGCCTATACTGGTAACTATCACAGCCAATGTCTCAAAAATTGGTCTAAATTTCTCCATAATGAAGGTACAATTTGAATCCAAAATTCATCTTGAACAGAAATATCCAAAACCTGCTCAAGCACTCATCTTCCCAGTTCATGTAGTAATTTAAGGAAAATCACAATCCCGCAGGTGAGCGTGCAGCAATATAGTGACAGAGTCGCTTTCTTTAAGTAGATACTAGTATTTGTTTAATCACTACATGAAAAAAGTCAAAGCAGCTTATTCTCCTAAATACCCCACTCTCTTTCTCGATGTTCGGTTTGAGAGTTTTCATCTTCGGGGCATTCAGGCAAAGGTACTGTACCGGTTGTTACTCATTTTGAAGATGACAAGCGCTAACTTTGGGTCTTTGCGCTGGATAACGAAGGTGTCTTTCTCATCCAAAATAATCCAGTGCCTTTAAGACAACAATAAATTTCGTGTAATGCAAAAATGTGAGGTGGGCACTCTTACATGTAATCGACAGTACAAGGGAATCTTTCTTCCACTACACCTCCCTTTAGCAGACACCTAGAGCCCAAGGTGGAGGGGGGGGGGGGGTACTCCCCTATAAAAGTGACGGGGTGGTCGTCAGAAGATTTCGAGAACACCCTTGACAGGTACCAGAATCTTGTTTTATGGGCGTGTCCCAAATTCATTTCCACCCCTAAGAGGTACCAATTAAACAACAACAAATTATATGACTGGCACTGCAAATCTTAACAGTAATAAAGATAACTTTCGAACACTTTCTGCTCAAGGACTCTTTGAAAGTATTGTCATAAGTCACTTTATCCTAATAAATGGTATCACTTTATCTGGCAGCAGTCCCTTTAGATTTTAGCACCTTAAGCGGTACCAATCCACAAATTGAAACCGCTAAAATGTACGATAAGCACAAGCACCCCCGTCACTTTTATAGGGCACCCCCCCCTCCCCCTTAACATCTAGAATCTAGAGTTGGTCCCTGTTTTGTTTAGGTCATCCTCTTAAACCCGCCTAGTCCATCAACGGTGTTTTCCCAGGCCCTTTTTGTCAATTCACTTCAGCGTTGACATATCCAAGGCAAACAGGCAGGAAACCTCTTCACTCGGACTACGTGACCCGAAACACCTTACCATGGACCTTTGCGGAATAATAGGAACTAGGCAACTCTTAAAAGTAAGCAAGGCAAGGCACCTTGTCTTCAACAGAGTACCAAAATAAAAGAGTTTGCCTTGAACAGGGTCAGACATGAAGACCTCGGTGGCACTACCCTACAATGTCATACCTAATCAAGGAAAATGGTTCTGAGAACAAAACCAGTGATCACCAAAGGAAAAATGCATTGATCTTTCATCAAATTCTGTCAACTAATTCTGGACGGAAATGATGGAGGTCGTCCGAGACTCATATCTCATTGTCATAGTAACAATGAATTAGGGGTATAATCTAAAAAAGATACTTTTCGAATCACCTTCCTACGAAATTAAATTTTGGTTCTCTGTTTGCATTATCAGCCGGGAGACAAACCAAGAGGAAATAAATTCAATAAAGACAAATAAAAATGAAAATCTTTTCAACACTTGATCGTTTTCTTGTCCAAAAGAAAAAAAAGTAGATGAAATAATTGATTGTCTATAAAAAACAAAAAAGAGATTTGGTTCGTCAATATAACGTGTATGGGTGGGTGTGTGCATGTGTGTCATGACGGATTTGTCCGAAGTAAAAAAGGAATCGCTCGTAAACGAAAAACGCTGTGACGAACAACAAATAGCATGCAGATTAAAAAGACAATTGAAGAATACTCGAACCCTGCAAATCAACAGGTTGAAACAGGCCTTGTCTCGCGCCAAGGTGGTTGGATCATCCTTCTCGGACACCCGAGATGGAGGAAAAAATGTATTGGAACTGAATATCAAAACGAAATGAAACGTCTTCGTAAATGCGATCGTTGACGACCAATCGAAAATACATTCAAACCATCAGAGAATTGCAGAATCGATTACCGAGACAAGTCGATAAAGACATGCATGGCCAGATACGGAATGCTTTTTTGTGTTGGGAATGCAAAGAGTATTTCGATCGTTTACCATCAGGTGCATCGTTTGAATGGCGACCCTGTGGTTCTTGCATAGGTTTAGTGTGTATTCTTCGCGTGGGATATGATTTCTCTTCCGATTAGAAGAAATTGTATATTGTCTATTCTTCTCTGAATGGTAAGCGTTGTTCTTAAAAATCATATTTTTATTCACATTCATGGATCCACGACCACTTGTCAAAATTAGAATAACAAATACCGCAAAACCCTATAAACAAAAAATCACTTTGCGGAACATGTCCACGCGTTGGTCTAGTTACATCGCCGACATGAATAAGTTTGTAGTCATCAATACCGTCCACCATTGCATCTGCTGTTTCAACTTCCAACCAAACCTGCCCGTGCTCTCGTGTTGCGGGCATGATTCACTTGCAATGCCGACACGGTGCTTCGCATCCATCAACCGGGATCGGATGTCTTTTATTTTTACTTTAATAGTCGATTAAAATTTCGAGGACCACTCAACACACGGTCATAACGGCCGTACGTTGATTGAAAGAAGAGAAAGTATTTCATCCATCATAAGACGTGTGTCATGATCTATCACGATTTTATTCACTTTTCTTCATAACAAATAAGACAAATGTCTCTCAAATAAAAAAAAAGGAAAAAAGGAAAGAAAGAAAAATGACAGAAAACGAAATACAGTCGAACCCCGCTATTTCGAACTCGGTTAATTCGAAGTCCCCGCTATTTCGAAGGAAGATCGAATTCTCTTGGATTTACCCTTATGTTTTCAGTCATTTACTATCAGCTATTAAGAACTCGGTTATTTCGAATTCCCCGCTATTTCGAACTCATCGTTCTTTCCCTCCCTTCATTTCGAACTTCAAAAACAGAATACGTACATAAGAGCACAGCTGGAAACGTATTGCATTTTATTTAAGCTCGTGTTGCGTAATTAATGACTAAACAATGCCTGACTCACGTACAGTGTCCCGCTAAGAAATTCCAGCTGTGTTATTCAATTACAAAACAAAACGCACTGTTAGTGAACTGTTCTTCCGGCTGAAATATTCATGTATGAACTTTGCTGTCTATATTCTGATCATTCGGCATTGTAAAGTAATGTTCTAAATTTTGTTTGGTGATAACAAACGTTTTTTATTAAAAAATGATTCATTGTTACCAATTTTACGTAGACTGTTCACAGTCCTCTATTTTTCCGTAAGATCGTCGAGATCGAGCGCTTTGCGTTTCGGGCTGCATCTTGCATGAGTGTCAAAACTACTTAGGGGGAAGGGGGCGGTTTGGGAGCCATAATCCCCGACGCCTGCCCCCTCGGTACATTTGAAAACCAAGATGGCTGTCATTAAAAGACGCGCTGTATCTCAACGATCTCACGAAAAAATAGGGGACTGTGAACAGTCTAAATTTTACGCTTCCCCACTTATTTCGAAACCTCGGTATTTCGAACTTTTTTTCCATTTCCCTTGGGACTTCGAAACTCCGTATCCAAAAAAAGACACTTTATGATACATACACAAATTAAAAATCTTGACCAAACCTGGCCCAGACACACAGCGGTTATGGGTATACCAGGCACGATTTACGGACAGGTTTTCAGCGTAAGCTTTCGTGTAAGCCGCTTACAGGGCTAACAAGGCTTACAGATTCGAAATTAACATAAGGGTTACTCTTATTTAAAATTAGCTAGATTCCTTCATCTAAAAGTAGTTGCCATGGCAACGTCACTTAGGGGCTTACAGGGCTTACAGGGCTTACTGACTTACAGGGCTTACGGGCTTACAGGGCTTACAGGCTTACAGGGCTTACGGGCTTACAGGGCTAACGGGCTTAAATGGCTTACACGGCTTACAGGGCTTACGGGCTTACAGGGCTTACAGGGCTTACAGGGCTAACAGGGCTTACAGCGCTTACAGGGCTTACAGGGCTAACAGGGCTTACGGGCTTACTGGCTTACAGGGCTTACAGGGCTTACGGGCTTACAGGGCTAACAGGGCTTACGGGCTTACAGGGCTTACAGGGCTAACAGGGCTTACGGGCTTACGGGCCTTACAGGCCTTACAGGGCTAACAGGGCTAACAGGGCTTACGGGCATACAGGGCTTACAGGCCTTACAGGCTTACAGGGCTAACAGGGCTTACAGGGCTAACGCTTACGGGCTTACAGGGCTTACAGGGCTTACAGGCTTTACAGGGCTTACGGGCTTACAGGGCTTACAGGGCTTACAGGGCTAACAGGGCTTACGGGCTTACAGGCCTTACAGGGCTTACGGGCTTACAGGCCTTACAGGGCTAACAGGGCTTATGGGCTTACAGGGCTAACAGGGCTTACAGGGCTTACGGGCTTACAGGGCTTACAGGCCTTACAGGCTTACAGGGCTTACAGGGCTAACAGGGCTAACAGGGCTTATGGGCTTACAGGCGTTACAGGGCTTACGGGCTTACAGGGCTAACGGGCTTACAGGCCTTACAGGGCTAACAGGGCTTACGGGCTTACAGGGCTAACAGGGCTTACAGGGCTTACGGGCTTACAGGGCTTACAGACCTTACAGGCTTACAGGGCTAACAGGGTTTACAGGGCTAACAGGGCTTACAGGCCTTACAGGCTTACAGGGCTAACAGGGCTTACAGGGCTTACAGGGCTAACAGGGCTTACAGGGCTTACGGGGCTAACAGGGCTTACGGGCTTACAGGGCTAACAGAGCTTACAGGGCTTACGGGCTTACAGGCCTTACAGGGCTAACAGGGCTTACAGGCTTACAGGGCTTACAGGCTTACAGGGCTTACAGGCCTTACAGGCCTTACAGGCTTACAGGGCTAACAGGGCTTACGGGCTTACAGGCTTACAGGGCGTGCGGGCTTACAGGGCTTTCGGGCTTGTAGGGCTTACAAGCTTACAGGGCTTACAGGCTTAGAGGCTTACGGTCAAGAAAAATTGCTTGAAGCCAGATTTAGAGTATCGCTCACTAATATGGGAGAAGATTTGAGGATATTAATTAATTGTTCATACGGTAATAATTTCCTTTTCAGGCCCGCGAAACGTGGACAAGTGAGAGGTTGTGTGTTTTAAGGTTGCTAAAACATTTAGCAGAGAGGACTATCCTTGAAGTTTTCTATGAAATCGTTGACTTTTTCGTGCTTGATATGTGCTCTAAACCTATACTTTGCTCAAAAATTACTCTCGGTTGCTCGACTTAGTTGCTCCAAACGCTAAAAGTTGCTGAAAAGTTGCCGAGCACAATTGGCACAGGCCTAAGCTACGCAATCATTTCCCATCATGGTTTACGAAGCAACCATTACATTTACAGGAATTGACTTTAAGAAGAAAGCTAGAAACGTAGGTTTCATAATGAATAATAATTTGTCGTTTAGTGCTCACATCAATGAAGTTTGTAAAATTGCTACTCCAGCAATAAGATCAATAGGATGTTTACTTGGTTAATTAATGCTCTTGTTGTTTCTCGATTAGATTACTGCAGTGTTTTATATGGCATACCTTAATATCAAAAAGATAAACTTCCAAAAATTCAGAATACTGCAGTGCGTTATATGATGTGTTCTAGTGACGTTTCGACCATTGCACGCCTTTATCAAAAAAACGTGCCCTGGCTACCAGTTCAGAAAAGGAGTGAATTCAACAGTCTCCCCTTAACCTCACTACAAGACCATAAATGGCCAGTTGGTAGACTACTTGAAGTCTCTAATAAAAGTCCATCATCCATCACGAACTATAAGATCAGGGTCACGTTCACTACTCTGCCTTATCAAAGAGCTAGAACTGAGCCATTTTGGTTGCGGCCCCTAAATTGTAGAATGGTGTGGAGTCACCCAGCAGGACGAATGAGCTTATTATGAGCCAACGGTTCGCATGCAGCTGGTGCTGTAAAGCTTCCTGCTTTATCTCCAGCCACCTCGCCTATGTCCCGTGCAAGGGCGTAAACTTTCAGGGCGAGAGAGTGAGGCTAACGACACGGCGCAACTCTTCCACACCTTAATCCAATTCACGTGCAAGTGACTGAGATATCATACCCACTCATCCTTAAAGCTCTGTCGCAAAGGGCGTGTGACGAGGCCGCAGGTGCAGATTCACTGCCGCTGGAAGCTGTGGTCACAACATACTAGGTTCGTTCGCTACTGGACTGAAGGAGCGGTGGAGTTCGGCATCTTCCCTAAATGTCTGAGCATTCCCCTTTAGGAATTCTTCTGTGTTCCTCCATCACCTAAGGAAGGGGCTAGAAAATATGCTCCCAACAAAGGCTGCCTTAGCTTACCGCGGCAGGAGGGATCCTATCTATGCGGTCGAAACATCACGACGAAAACAAAGCTCACATCGCGATCGATCGGCACATGGAATGTGCATACGCTCATGGACAGCACCAAAGTTTACAGACCTGAGACGGACAGCTCTAAGTGCAAGAGAACTGGGCAGATACAACATTCATATCCCAGCGTAGTGAGACAAGGTTAGCAAATAAAAGTCAGCTGATCGAAGCCTGACTTTTTCTCGATCGATCGCTACAGTGAAGAACATCGTCAACCAGGAGTGGGATCTGCCGTCAAAATATATCTGATCAGTACATTTAATAAAATTCCCTAAGGAATCAACGATCGCCTCATGGCTTTTCGGCTCTCTCGCCGAGGAAACCGTTACGCCCCTGTTATCAGTAAATATGTTCCAACAATGACGAATGTTGAGGAGATGAAATATAAATTCTACAAGGACTTAAAAGACATCATCGAAGGCGTGCCAAAGTAGGACAAACGCATTATTGTCTACGCCTCTCATGCTAGAGTGGGCAATGGAGGGAGTCATAGGGAGAAATGGGGTTAGGACATGTAACAGTAATGGACTGTTACTTTTGGAGACCTGTGCATCTCACATGCAGTTTATCGTTTACCCACCTGCACACAGACGTGGTGGATGCACCCACGCGGCAAGCACTGGCATCTGATCGATTATGTTCTTGTCTGGAGAAGAGACGGGCAGGACGTTAGAGTGACAAGGGCGATGTGCAGAGCAGACTGCCGGGAATTACCTGAAAACTCAACATGTACAACTAACCTCAAGGCGCTGTGACTCCTGTTTCAATAAAAGGCAGATGCTGACAATATCAAAACTAAACGCTTCTATAATGCCGTGAGAAACATTTATGGGCCTCAGTCCTCTGGAACATCACCACTAGAGGGAACAACGCTACATAGTGAGAAGAACGCCATCCTGGAGAGTTGGGTGGAATATTTCATCAGCGTCCTAAATACGCCCTAGTCCATCAACGTTGAAGCCATTGCCCACCTATATAAGTGAAAGTGAAACAGGCAATCGTGCGGCAATCACGGAGGGATTCCTCTGATAGTCATCGCTGGCAAGATCCTTGCAAGAATCCTCTTCAACCAATGGCCACTTCCCAGAGAGTGCGTATGGCTTCTGGAAGGGCTGTGAAACTGCCAACATGGTGCCGTTTGCTGCACGGCAACTTCAGGAAAAGTGCCAAGAGCAGTATAGAAATTTCGACATAAAGTTTATAGACCTGACAAAGGCCTTTGACACTGTCAACTGCTAGGGAGTGTGGAAAATCGTGGCAACTTTGGCTGTCCAGATACGTTCAACAGTATGGTGCGTCATTTCCACGATGACATGTTTGCTCGAGTACTGGACAATGGAAACTCCTCTGAAGCATTTCCAGTCACTAACGAACTCAAGCAAGGCTGTGTCGCTACCTCCATACTGTTAAGCAGGATGCTAACAGTCAATTTGTTGGCGGACTTCTTCTGCAACGTCGAAGAAAGTGGTGGTGGTATCCTTATTACTAGGTACGGGACCGATGAAAGACTATTTACTTGGGTAGGCTACAGGCAATGACCAAGCTCAATGAGGCTATTGTGTGTGATGTCTTTTTCGCAGATGACTGGATGCTCAACGCTGTCACCGAGTCCCCGTTGAAATGAGTATCGACTGTCGACTGCTTTCCTAATCCTTCCCACAACTTTGGTCTAACAGTTAGTACCAAAAATACTCAAGTTCTTCACCAGCCTACCCCTTAGAAGGGGTAAGTGGTACCAGCTATCACTGTCAAAAAGGAGACACTCAAGTCCGTTGACAAGTTCACGTATATTTGCAGCAATCTTTCCAGATCTGCGAACATCTACCACAACTTCGTGAAAGTAATTAGAAAAGGAGAGGCAGTGAGACAATTGAGGCAAGAAAGTTGTAGTGAAGAAATTTACAGTATTATTTCGCAGTAAATGCCACACCTCGTGATGTCCGTAGTCATCGTTTACGATGATGAACAAACAATAGGCGTGACCTGGTGTTGGGTATCCGTCCTGACTATGTCTGTAAAGAGGCTGTTTTAAGAGGGAAAGATACGTGAGACATTTCTAATCGTTAGGAAGGAGAACATGCCCCTAGCGAACTGTGCTCATGTACCCGATGGTGACTATTCAATTCCTGTCACATATTTATCGGTTGCGAGGAAAGTTCTACCTGTGAGAACATTATATGGACTTCTAGGTAATGCTTAAAATGTTTGTTACACTGGCAGCACCAATCGCTATATCTTGAACTTTTCCTTCCAGAATGTAGATGTCTTCGTGCTTGGAAGCCTGGTGTCATTCCTGACATTTCGGCGACTGTGTTTGACAAGGATTTGAGACCAATAACGGTAACATCCACATTATCCAATACCGTTGAAGCCGTTGTCATCAACAAATCCGTGAAGCCCACAGTTCTATCATCTACAGATCCTAAACAGTATAATTTAATCCCTGGAGCCTGGATCACCCACGACCTTAGCACTTACTGCTAGCTAGACGCTAGTGGCCAAACTCCATAGCTTGGGTGCAATGCCTAAAGCTACCACCATGAATCGGATTACAGACTTTTAAAAGACAGACAACAAAGGGTTAGGCTTGGTGGGGACTGTCACTCAGACCGGATGAGTGTTTTTGCGGCGGTCCCCTTGGGGAACTTGGCCCGGGCCATGGCTATTTCTCAGCTATTTCTGGCCATGATGAATCATCTTAAGGTCCAGGATATACGACACTTACGGGGAAATTTGGTGAGGACAACGCCATTTGAGCTGATTCCACCATACAGTCACAGTGATATTCAACAAGCTATCAACCACATCAGCATTTAGTCCCGGCAAAATCTTTATCAAATGAATTCATCAAGTAAAAAGAAATGCTGACCCGTTTAACGAGGACTCCTGCTGATTATGCTCCTGACTATACTCTATTCCCAAGAAACCACAACTACTCAGCTGCGAAGCGATTCTTGTTTTGCTGACCGCTTGGTAATTCTAAATGATGATATAATACTTTCAGAGGATCAGAAAAAGGGATTGTGCAGAAATTCTTGAAACATTTTGGACTGTTGGGCATTTTGTTTCTTTAAGACCCTTCCCGGCTGCTGGACATGTAGACACAGCGTATAGTTTTATACTGTATTTCAGTTTTACAAATTTTTACTTCATGAACGATTTATCTAATTTATCTTATAAAAAGTGAGTAAAACAAAAAATATTCCAAGTAGTCCAAGAAACGGGGCAAGATATTTTTAACACTTAATCCTTTGCGTTTCCTTATTCCAGAATACGATCAATAGAACGCTGCCGAACTTGTCACCGCATTCTCTCTACTCTCCACGTATCATCTGGTGGTGAGTTTCACGTGCGCTCGCGTACTATCCCTGAGGAAACTAAGGGACAACTCATAGTCTAACATCCTTCCCGCTGTGATAATTTTGTCCGGAAATGGAGTAGTGATTTGGGAAGTTTCGGTTGTGATTCAAACGAATACATGCAGTCAAACCTGCATTAAACAGTAACCCCCTGACCGCGGACAGGTTTGATAAACCTACGAGTGAATCAAGATAATAAAGATGGTGACAAAACCGAGAAAGGGAGTTTACGCAAGCACGACGACAACGGCAGTGAAACGTCATCGCGATTTTTTTTTCAACCCATTTAACTTCGCTTTCTGAAAGGTGTAGGTGACTTTCCCTAGGTATAAATTATTTGACACCGCATTCAAGATGGATAAAGACAAGAAAACGGTTGGCTCTCTATCTAGTGGGGATTTCGAATCAAATGATTTCTTGATAAAACAGGGGCGTGGCAAAACACGTGATGTAGTTATAAACAATTTTTCAAAAGAAATTCGAAGATGTCTTAGTTATGATTGGCATGTTAAAAGATGTGGTGAAGAATTCTAGTTGCCACTTGGGCCCTTAATGAACAGGATTTGGGCACTATAGTGTGGAAATGTTAGGCTGAGGGGGATATTGGAGGGGGGGGGGGAGTGGGAGAGAACTGGTGCTATGGAAGTAGGCTATGTTCAAATCCTAACCTGCCCTTTGAAAAACACATTTCTGCTTCCCCCCTAAAAAAATCCATTGTGGTATGCTAGCATGAATCGAATTCATGCATGTGCCCCAATTTCCCTTCATGAAAGTTATTAACTGGCCCTCCCCCTCTTTATAATGACAAGTCTCTAACCTTGAATAAAGGGCTGTTACTTTTTGGTGTTTTCAGTCAGTGGTAAAGAAGTCATGTCAAATTCTGGACATCATCTTTCTAGGACTTATAGGAAGAATGGCTATGTTTTCTGTACAATAAATAATTTTAGGAGATTCTAGATAATATCTAGGAGAACACACTATACAGAAAATAATCTGTACAATGAACAGCTGCATGTGCACATATATATGGCCTGAGATGACATCATTAGGGAAATAAACAAAAATAATAGGACATGCAAGAGACTTTCAATTCCCTGCTTGCAGCCATTCCCTCCTGTCCCAGTGAGCACTCAAAGTCAATGAGAATATGGTTGCTGGATATTGTTTCTTTGAATTAGTTTTCGCTTGTTTTTTTTTTCTTTTACAATGCATAACCTTCAGCAGAATCTAATATTCTTCAGCATGGGCTATCTACTTTGAAATGAAAAATCAAGGTTGTTTTTCAATGTCTTAATTTAATTATTAAAGCCTATAGTGCTAGTATCTATACTCCTCTCTCACACAAAGTTTTGTTTTTCTGGGGAGTTCCATTCTCTGATTTAACAATGGGGAACATTGTAATGTCAAGGTACACAGAACAAGGCGTTTAAAAAAACTTAGCAAGCAAGCAAGCTCCCTATGGCTGCTCACTGTAAAGGAAAAGGGCAAGGGAAAAAATGGAAGCTCATGTATGACTTTTGAATTCCCCAAATGGAGAGCAAATTTATAGCATGTTCCTAATGAATGAAAAAAAGGTAATAGTCGCTTGCATACTAAAATGCATGTTTGAGTATGAGTAAACTTAATTGTTTCTCTGTGTAATCTTTGCTAGAAAAAGTGCTGTGTATTACTCAAATACAGTTGGAGTGACCCACAATTAGTTGGGTAAGATACAGACAGCCAAGATTTGAAATCAAAGTTGCATGAGTAAGGGTTGGAGAGGAGTTCTGCCTCAAATTATGTCAAAGAAGTCAAAACAGTCCCTGTATCATTCAATGTAAGCTTATTGGAACAATAAAACACCCTTTAAGTATAATTAATCAAGAAATGCCATAAGACAAATTTTGCAGCATTGTGTTAATTGGTGTGGGGTAGAATGCAAATCAAATAAACAATAAACCAAACAGCTTATAATATTGGTATAATTACACATGAATCTGAGAACACCTTATAGGTTTTCTTTTTCTAGTTTTGATATTTTAGACTATAACATGTATGCATTGTTTGACATTACATCAAATGGATAAATAAAGCAGTTACATTATACGGTATTACAATAATTAAAGAATTATTGTCTTCAGTTGTAATATTGAAGTAAAATCATGAAAATAATGTTGTAGCTTGTGCACATTAACTATTACCTTAAGGCTTCAACTACATTGTCGCATGAGTGTAAGGCCAGGTTATCTCAGAGTGAAAACCCGTGAGCCTGAGAAGTAACATGTTTAAAGCTTGAAACCGAAAAAACCCAACAAATCAAAACAATGCACACAACAAAAATAATATGGACAAAGCAAAGGAAAACATTTAATACAGGCTTTCACACTCGTCTGAGGATGAACCAAGAAAAATGTCTTAGAACATAATTGCTCTTTAATCTATCTTGGGAATTCTAAAAGTGAGTGTTTCTGTCTTGGGACCCAAAATAATATTCTAATAGGACGAAAAGACAATCAAGGAATTAACAAAGTGCAAACAACTGACAACTGGAATCCGTGATACACCTCCAACAGCGTGATACACCTTCAACAGCAGTCACGAAAATGTTTTAGCCCTGCTGTCAAAAGGCCATAAATTTTACAAAATATAAGCTTACTAGCTAAAGGTCTAAAAGCAAGCTGAAATTCAAAGACTAACCATGACAAAGATCATGCAGTGCCGATGTGAATTTGACTTGTGAACATGCGAATAACGACTGCAGTTCTCCATATTCACCGTTAGTTTGTAATCTTATCTCTTTTATGCAGGGTGCTTCTATGTTTTAAAACTGCTTCATTCCAATATGGCCCTTGGTATTGAAAAAATGATATCCAAACGACTATGAAATAACTTTCACTTCAGCGTTTCAACGATTTCTCGCACTGTGCAGTTAGTTCCCAGTTCCCTGCTCGGTTGTAAGCCCTGTAAGCGGCTTACATGAAAGCTTACGCTGAAAACCTGTCCGTAAATCGTGCCTCATGTGGTTATGGGAACGATCATTTCCGCTCACCCACCGCACCTAAAATAAACTTGAAAGATGATATCAATTATGAAGCCACGGTTTTCTCCTCTGTGAATTCTGTAGATCTGTCTTCTTCTTCTTCTTCTTCTTCTTCTTCATCTTTAGCTGATTTGATCGATCCCTCACTTTCGTGTTCCGATGATGTCGTTGATCCCTCTGTCGATTCCTCTTCTTCCTCCGATTCCCTCCAGTCTGATCCCATGGAGTCCTCATCCTCCTCTGGTTCATCAAATTCATCCTTGAAAAGCCGCTTCCAATAGACACAACCCTCTCTTTTTTCCCATTGAACCTCCTCACGACCCACAGTCATCCAATTGACCAGCGAGTAAGCCACGACACAATATATCGAATGACCCGTCTCTTCTTCTTTCAAACGAGATTCCATCTCTTCTTCCACTTTTTTAAATAACTTTTTATCATCGCGATAATGATACATTTCCCAGGATGGAGTACTGTAAATGACAACATGATATAACATTTGTCTATTTTCTCGTAATTTCAAAAAAGAGTTCCAAACTTCCTCAAACCCCTTGAAATTCCTATATTTTCTAAAATTGGAACACAACTGAACGACTTTAAAATTAACTATGGCATCGTAGAGTGACTTGTTTTGCAATACAAATTGCAAAATCAACATGCCCACGTCGATGGGGAGAAGACGTAACATCGCCGTGACGTTGAAATAAAAATAGTTGCCTCGAATACTCTTGCTTTTCAAGCGTTTCTCCTCCTCCTCCGTGACAATTCCCATTTCTCGGGCAGCCACGAAGTCGAATGTTTCCTCGTGAATGACCGGAAATGCCGGCCAAACCAAGTGATATGGTCCATCCAATTGTTCAACTGTTTTTTCCTTGATTATTTTTTCGTTGCAGATGAAATCGGAGGCTGGTGTAGCAAAGGACTTACGCATCAAATGCACTCGAAGTGACAAGGCAAAATAATACGGCTCGTTCGACTGATTAATATTGGTAAATGGCAAATCCGCCAACTAAAAAACAAAACAAAACACATTTCCCCAGGAAATTAAAAAATTATAATGATAATAAAAACATTTTTTGTTTAAATCTTCATCCATTCATCCTACCTGTTCTTGGTGAGCATCAAAAGCATCTGCTGCCATCGTCCTTAATCGCACTCCTATTCAACATGTCCGACAGCAAAAATTTTTTTTGGGATCACTTCCTTGGGAGCTTGGAAACTAAGCTTAGAATAGTAACCAAGCCTTCCCATTTAGTTTCCAATCCTTTCTGAGCCATTTGTATGCAATGTCAAGTTTAGCTGGCAGCCGAAGTTTTATTGCAGTAAAGCTGGAAACTTTTACATTTAATACCGAAAGGTAAGCCGCAGTCAGTGTTTTAATATTTGTTTTAATATTATTATCTTCTCTTTTTGCTTGATAAATTTACAATGTGCGTTGTCCAACCCCTTTTAAGCATGAGATAAGCTTAAAATATAATAATAAACGTCTGAGTTCTACGAAATTAGACTTTAGTTGTTTTTTCTGCTATTGTATAACCTTGATCCTGACAAACTAAGACAAGCTGATTTGAATCACTGTTGAAAAATTATCGGCATCTGTATAGATTGGAGTTGAAATTTAATTTGAGGTGATAAACACGACCCCACAAGCTTTAAGAGCATTAAAAACTATAACAACAACAACATCATTAACTTTGTTATATTGAATAGATATAATTACATCATATTATTATCCCCCCCCCCCCACCCTAAAAAAAAAAAAGCTATCGTGTTTAAATAAAGATTATGTATGCATGTATCTATATGTTGTGGTTCAATGTCATCCTTGGTTTAAAAATTTATGTCCCTTTCTTTTACAACTCATTATCATACATTACCATACCTCAAAACAAAGGGGAATAGAATTGAAACCAAGAATAAAATTGAACCACAGCATATATAACCCTAACCCTAACCCTAGGAAATGCAACTACTATTTTTACTTAGGCCTACCTACAAATGTGCCTCTGGGACTCATCTTGCCAATGACAGGAGTTAAAATGGCTTGCCAAACACACTTTTTGTATCTCTTACTAAGGTTAAGCTTTTTCCAGAGTTCTATGTTGAATACTCAGGGACCAGGGAGCTATGGGGCTGGGTGGAGAGTAGAGCCCCCACCAACAACTTCATCAGGATTTTTTTAAATATGAAATTTACAATAAAATTTAGTGCTTATAATATTTGTGTTATAAAGCAAACACAATTTATTCTGTTAAATGTACATTTTTTGTGCAGAAAACTAACCGAATGGTGATAACAATTTGATACAATCTCCGAACTGTTAGAAATAAATGTGTTTTTGGTGTTGTCAGAATCTCAAAAATGTCAAAACTTTCCAGTAGTGGCACTGGGGGGAAGGGGAAGAGCTTGCACCTCTAACATGCTCCCTGATCCCTGATATGGTCTCACTTCAAAACAGATCTGACATCAGTAATCCAACATGACATTAGTGATTTTTCACTCTTGTGAATAACAATTTATTGTTGCCGAGTTACAATGAACCTATATGGAGTCCTTCATCTGCGTTACGGATATTATTGTAATTGTTTCAATGATCAAAGTTAATTGCAAGGGAAAATAGTTCTACACATGACCGTATTAATGCTAAGCCATTTCTATGTTTTTTGCCTCCTTCAACACAGTGGATTCAGAACTTCTTTCAGAGATTGCCCTATCTTTTAGGACCAGCATTAGGTAGGTTTTTCTTGATGTTATGGGCAAGATTTCTCTTTCTTTTTTGACTGTTGAATGTTTTTCTAACTTTCATGTTGGCATCTTTGCTACTGTTTGATAACATGGGACGACGACCACTTGGTTGTGCACTTGTAGATTTTATGCCAGATTTCCTTCTAGAAATAGCTGTTGGTTGTACTTTAATTCTGGAGTTGTTATGCAAGACTGGGAAATAATTTCCACCCCTATCTTTTCCAAACTGTGCATAGGCAGTAGCAAGTGAAGCAACTGGTGCTTGTCCCCTACACTTTGAAATGATACAAAGTCAGGTATTTATAATAGCAGAGCCTGAAGTTAGTATCGCTTGTTCTAAGCTTGTACTCAATATCTTGGGAGACTTGTTGGTGAAGCTTAATTATTTGGTCAACTGATAACTCAGCATCTGGCAAATTGGCATCTGTTTGTGAAGTGATGCAGTTGTCATAGGTTTCTGTGCTAATACTTTCTTGTGAGTCAGCAGGCATTGAAGGTAATATTACTTGCTGTTCATCATGATCCTTGTCTTGGTCTTTGTAGAAGTGAGGACTGCTTTCAATTTCTTTTTGGTGAAGGCTTACAAACTGAGTGACACTGAAATTGTTGTTATTCCCAACAGCAAGAATAGCAAGGTTGAATCTCTCCTTTGCTGTTTGAGGAACAAAGTTTATGTTGCTTATTCCAAATTTCAATGCCACAGCTGCTTGATGGGGGCAGGCATTTCCACTTGTTCCCTGTGGGCATGTACAGGTTCCTATTGTACAGTCAACAGTGTATATGATGTTATTGTCCTCCCTGCTGGGCACATGGAATTTGCTTGGATTTTTTTCATCTATGGTTATTGTGCTTTGACTAACAGAGCTAGCTGATCTCCCAAAACAACGTGATGCAAGGTGTAGATTTTGTGGTTTACCAAAAGCCAAGGAAAGAAGTTTTCGTTGAAAGTACATTTCTAAGTCTTCTGTGATAAATTTAAATAACTCAATAAGGTTGTAAGCTCTCATTCTTCTTAAAACTACACATTTAAAAACAAAGATCATAGACTCTGTGTAGTTGTCTGTATTATTGCCTTGTGTTCTCAGACTTCCTCTGTAAGAAAGTGCCCATTCCTTCCTTCTATCTATGGCCTTGTTTAAATATTCTTTGTATAGGGAATATTTCTGTAATACAGTGTCTGATGGAAAAAGCTGCACAATCTCTTCAAATTCTCGTTGGGTTTTGGCAAACACAACGTCCTGCATTATGGACATCAAGTGTTGTCTGTCATCCTTTAAAATGGAGTGTTTGGAGTCCAGTAGCCATCTCCATGTTGCTTGCAAAAAGTGAAAAATGCACAGCAGGAGTGTTGCCTGTTGCCAGTGGACTCTAAGAGCTTGTCTCTGGCTTGTGTCATCATCTGTCATGAAAATGTCAGGTCCTTTTTGGGGACCTTTACCACCGAAAGCATGACTTGGCAGAATGAATTTCAATTTTTCCAGACAGTTTTCAAGACATGGCTGTGATTGGCTTGATGTTACCCAGACTCCAAGAGGTAATGCTCCACACGGATGATGAGTGCACATAAAGAAGACAGGGTTGTTGTATCGATCAAGGCTCCCTGATGAGTCCATAAAGGCCATCTCACCAGCCTTGCCTAGTTTCATGTACACGTGACATCAAAGGGGTGCATATGGATAAGATGAGATCTTGTTTGTCTGCACCATTTCCGTTAACCCTTTGCAAGTAACACTTGCCTCCCTTATCTGCATTATTCTTGTTGTAGTCATCAACAATTTCTTCCAGGCGATCAAACATTGCAGATCCATTTGATGGACCCTTCTTTTCAACCAGCCATTTGTCATGTAAATTGTTCACGTCTCTCAGAGAAGGGCACATTCTCCGATCAGCCAGTAGCATGAGAGTTACTGGATCCTTCATCAACAGGGTTTCATGATGATGAAATGCTTCTGAGGCACTCATACCCTCTTCAAAATAAGCAAAAAATGTTTCTTTGGTTGCTGGCAAAATAGGGCAAAATGAAGTTAAATGAAAGCAATCCACACTGTGATTGTGGTTCCACCAAAGCTCTATTTCACACAGAAATGGCATACCGGTACTTTTTTTTCTGTTAATTCTAATGGACATTTTGCTCTCACAATCTGTTTTCTTTTCCCTTGCTTTTGATAGCAAGTGCAACTTGCATCCTTCCTTGTCACTGTTGTCTTTGTGTGTCCTGTGCCTCTTTTCTTTTCTTTTCAGGGCAGCCTCTTTTGCTGCCACTTGCTTTTTTGTTAATTTCTTGCGTTTACACTGACAAATGTACCATCATGCATAAATGACTTTTACCCCCTTTCACTTGTAACCACCCTGTGCATTGTATTTAATATTTGAAGATGTTGTAAATTGCTGCAGCCACTGGTCAACATCTTCCTTGGTTGTGATGTTACTCACAGACAATTTTACATAGAAGTTTTCTTGAGGTGCACCTGTAACGTTTTGTGATGGAATTTCTCTGAATTCATGGCAGTTGTATTGATAACCAGTTGGCAATACTTTTTGAACAGACTGTGGAATCTGATGGCCTCTACTAGAATCAGCTTGATCTGCATCTTTGGCATATGTGTGGTCATCTATGTGGCTTGCTGTTGTATTACAGGGTGTAATATGGGAATTTGACTCAGGATCTTTTGTGGGTCGTTTTTTAGGACTTTCAAAGTCAGAATCTGAATCTGATGGGTAATGTGTCTTTTGTGCCTTTCCTTTCAGACTTGTGCAAGAGGAATTGGTGTCTATTACACTGTCTTTGGACAGACCATAACATTCCACAAAATGATGATCTGGTTCTGTGGACATGTTGCAAAGGGGGCCACCATTGGCGATATCCAAGATCAAGGAATATCTGAAGTCATTAATTTGCTTCTGTGAAAAGTCCAGTGGCCGTCCCTCTGCAATATGTTGTGCCCATTTCACAACAAAGACACCACAGTCAACTGAATTGGATTGTTGTTCAATTTCAGTAGATGGAATTACATAATACTGCCATTCTTTCCAATCAATTACTTTGCTTTGGCTCACAAACACACACTAAAAAATTAGTGAACCTTGTGAATGCAGTTAAGGCACCAACACCATTATACAAAGAGTCAAGGTAAACCATTCTCTTCTGTTTCATCTCAATGACAACAAGGCACCAATGATCCCCATGCAGTGCAGGGCACAGGATTATGTCTGATGTTAGAACATTCTGATACAGTAAGTCATATTTACGCTTCAAAAAGGTATTCATTGAGAAATGTGTCATGTTGTTGTAGACATCAGAGTTGACAGTAGAAACATTGTCTTTACTGGCTCGAGACTGATTTTCTATCAGCAAAAAAAGATAGTCCATTACAAAATTGGAAAGTTTTCCTTCACTGATCTTGTGTTTAGGTGGAAGGAGCTTTTCAACATCAGTTGGCTCCCATGCTTTAACTCTAGGATGCCCTACAATTTCAACCCCAGCCATGGCAATCCCTTCTGCCTTTCTGATAGATGCTGTGTCCAAAGTGGAATATTTCCAGGATACACTTCCAGTAGCAGTCTTGAAAATTCCAGGTTTTCCAGCTTTTGATGTGTAGTAACCAGGGGGGATAGAAGACTTGATAGGAAACATCTTTCCTTTTTGGGTCTTAAGGGGCTCTTGGGGTTGACAATTTTTTTTAACCTTCAAATTGCTCGACATTGCGGAAACGTGTCTAACCTCTTGCACGTCTTCAACGGCATCTTTCTCATAGAAAAGAAGGTATGCTTCTTGGCTTGTGGCTTCCAGAGCTGAAGACTGGCGGATAGTGGCATCACTTGAATAATACCACTCGTCTCCTCTTTTGAAGTAACAAATGTAATGACCAGAGGAAATCTTGGTGCCTTCATGGACAACGACAGCTTTCAGTTGATATGAGACATCAGTTGCTGTGGTTCCTTTGTCTGCAGAGTTATGGTGTTCCAGAAAAAAAACTTTCTCCTTGTACTCTATCAAGTTGCTGAGCTTTTTACCATCATTTTGAAATCTTACAATCTGAATGCACAATGACAGAGGGGATTGGCATGTGAGCAACCTCTTCCATGCATGAGTACTTTTTGAGCAACTGATGGGATAAAAAGAGAACAGAAATAATTCAACATTTACCAGAGGACAAACAGATTACCTAAGGCCAGGTTGACTTACTTTTACATTTTGGAATAAATCCTTTTTTTTAATAAACATAACAATTTGCTTGTTTATGTTTTTTTGCTTGTGTATGTTGGTTTGTGTTTGAGTTGAACATTATTCCACTTTTGTTACCTGCTACAATAATAAGATGATTCCAGTTCCACTGGGTGGGAATAATCCTTCAAGAAGCTCTGTACAGTACAACCCTTTCAATTGAATATAGAAAGAAAAAAAATTAGGACAGGAAAAGAGGGAATAATAGCCACCGGTAATTAGACATATACTTTTGGCCCATTGAATCATCTTACCTGCAAAATGTATCTCGCCAGAATTAATAATATATCTAGTAGAAATATGTGTATCACAGAACCTCTTGAGGCTGGGGGGGGGGGGGGGTGGGGGGAGGGTGATAAAATGTCAGGGATGGAAGGGGGGAGAGAATTGGAATGCAGTGTGTAAATTGAATTGAAAAGCAGGTTTCCACACACTCAGGGTCTAATATTGGAAGGTGAAGGTTAGATTTAGTTACTATCCTTTGGATCAACCACTGCTCTAGCATCAAAAAGAATCACATGGTATTTAAATGGGGTTCCTAAGTTGCATTTTCCTGTTGCCAGGTTTGTGTCAACATTCAACATTCAATTTTTTAAATTTCAATAATTATTAAATTTTGTTGAATTAGCAAAATCAGGATCAATGACTTTTATTGTGGTCTGCCTGGTACTAATTTTTTTTGTGTACTTAGGTATTTGTTTTTGGGACTGCCTTCAGAGGTGTAATATGAAAAAAAATATTATTCAGAACATTAATTCATACCTTTGTGATATGTAGTGGGAGAATAGTTTCCATTGTAGTGGTAAAAGTGACACTGCTACATGATGAACACATTACTTCACTCCTCAGCTCAAAGAAAAAGGATCGCAGAAAGGCAAGGTTGCAGTTGGCAGGAATTAAATTTTGACTCTTGTACTGGTTTGCAGTGTGTCCAAGTACCCTGCAAAATTCTTGAAAGAACTCTGCTGCACACTGTTGCTGGCCCTTTTGAATTAGGCTACTAACTTGTGGTAGACAGGAAACCAATGTTGCTGGGCGAACTATTCCAGGCACAGTCCCATACAAGTTCAGAAAATTGAGAGTGCTACACAGCAAGCACAACCGACCTAGAACAATTTGTGGATTATGGTAGAAAAGCCTCAATACCCGGCCAGGAACATGACTAATAATATATGTTGAGTTTCACTTGTGCTCTAATGAAAACCTTTTATTATTTTCAAAACAAAGCAATAACACAGTTCAATGATTCAAAAGGACTGGTGAATTAAGCGTATCAAATAATAATAACTCCACTTTTACTACTTGTTCATTTTGTGGCCCGAAAAAATTTTGCAATGTTTTCTTTTTACTTTCTTCCTTTTTCATTTCTTGTTTCCAGCTTTATTATAAGCTTAATTACTATAAGGCTTATTATAAATAAATATATATAATAATTAGGTGGTGGTTGTGCGAGGTTTAAGTTTTCAAATGAAGTATTTTAGCATGAGGTCAGGGGCCGACCATTTAACTCTTGAGGGGAGGGGTGGGTGATTTCTGGTCATAAAGAATTTTTTTTTTCTAGCAAGCAATCTGCTGAGCAGGATATTTTTTCCCTTTTCGATTCCATAAGCTTTCTATTACATTTGTGCTGCAAGCAAATTTTTTCTTCCGACAAGGCGCTTGCAGGAATGTTTTTTCAAAATGACCCACCCCCCCCCCCCCCCCTCCTCAAGAGTTGAATGGTCGGCCTCTTATGCAAATTGTGTTCGTACGGTAAGCTATTTAAACCTATAAGTGGATTACAATGCTGTCGAATATATGCCTAATTCAACAATTGGCTGGCCGCCTCAATGTTTATTGTTCTTTTACGAGTTAAACGACAATGAAGGTTTTCAATACCTGTTCTCGATGAGGTGCACTTCTTGCGATTGTGCTTCACGCCAGCGAGTCCTTCTACAAAACATGTTACTGACAGGAGACCTTGAAGGACGCTATTCAAAAAGCAAGTATTCCCGAGGTTGGAAATTTCCTTTGGATTCATTTCGGTAGCGACTGCTGTCAGAATGAAAAATTTTAATTCGAAGAAGAAAGAGTAACGCAAAGGCAGGACGTTCGTGTACACACACAGCGACATTCGATCAGATAATTTAATTTCTTTCCCGCGTAAAAAACCAAAAAGTTAATAGATAACTTTCCCGCGAAAGTTTAAAAAAATTCCGTACCTATACCCCTGCTTTCACACTTCTAACCGTCAGGGGATCTGGGCGGAGGCCGTCCAACCCATCAGGAGGCTTGGTTGCTGATTTCAGCCTGGTTCCCAAGAAAGTGATCCCAAAAAAAAAAATTTGCACATGTGAGGTGAAACACTTGCTTTTGAGTGCTCTTACTTGACGTGGTTTGCAAAATTGAGAAGTGCGCATGCGCTAGCGACACAGGAGAGAGTATAAGAACATGGGTACTGCCATTATGCCAAAATTTTGGGGAAATTTCGTTCCAAACGGTAACCGTATTAAAATGGAACGGTTCCGCCAAGGTGGAAATTTTCCGGTCAAAGTGGTCCACCTCGAGAGGTGGTCCTCTTTCGGTCGGTCCGGTCCGACCGAAAATTGCCGTTCCATTTTCAGAAATTTTCGTTTCCAGTCCCGCTCTAGCTCGTCACCACAGTCAAAATGGCGGACGGTTGAGATGTAAGTGTTTACGAGTGCAGTTACGGCCCGGTTCAGACGCCGCTCCACTCGTGTGCGGAACCTAACTGATGAATTAAGTACGGCAAAAGAGCGGCATCTGAATCAATTTGGTCCGGCAGTTTTAGTTTGGTGCCGCGGGCAAAAGCGTTAAGTTCGACAGAGTCTTTCGAACTTAACTCAGGTTCGACACACGGTGCGCCGTCTGAATCAGATGTCGCGCCAGTGTCCCTCCAAAGTCGAACTTATTCAGTTAGGTTCGGCACATGAAAAGTACAGCGTCTGAACCAGGCCTAAGCTTCAGACACAGAATGAAACTTTCTCCTGATGCACAGTTGCACAAAAGGCTCAGATACAGCAGGGCATCTTCATTTGTCTTTTTTTCTTCTGGTTTTCGTCGGCTCCGTTTTCGTAAGTTTTTAAAGACATATATATTTAATACTAGCTTCTCCGAATGTTGACGATGTTTTCCCGCGTTTTTCTCCCGGAGGGTAGGTGGGGGGGGGGGGATTCCTATATAAAAAAGGGGGGGCTCGTCAGGAAAATTAATTACGTGAATCGAGTAAATAAAACAAATTGAAAATATGTAATTTTCAATATTTCTTCGAGTGCAACCCTAAAAGAGACCTTTGCGGCTAAATATAATGGTGTTTTACCCCGGAACACCCTAAGCGAGACCAAAATCTGACATTTACTCCGCTAAGCGAGACGACGGAGCATCCCCGCCCCTTTCAAATGGGAGTCCCCCCCCCCCCTCGAGGTTTTTCTCTTCGAAGGATGTGACCCTAGCCCTTACGGCTTTGACAGTCATTGCGAATAAAATCCACAGCTCATTGCAACAACCTCCATTAGTTCGACCAAAGCCCCGGAAAGATGGGAAGACAAACACGTCCGTTTACTTATTACAAGCTACATGAAGTCCAAAGACAAACATGGGAAGTCACACATTACCCAAGAATCAATTCGGTCGGACTTTTGGTTCGGACGCTTGGTTAGTCCGAGTGGTCTCTCACCGGTCGGTCCGGTATAATGGAAGCACCCCATGATTCATTCTCGTCCCCAGAGCCCGTCGTTTCTTGGTCAGAGAATGAACGTGATTAAAAATGGTGGAAAGGACCAAGCGTCGGTCGTAGCCACTAGGCTTTTATAGATTGTGCTAGTAAAAGTAGCATATTATGCCAGTAGCATTGCTCTTTTTTTGGCCAAATTATGCTAAAATTATGGTTCTTTTTTTTTTTTTAAATGTGCTGTTCAAAAACCATGAGAAATAAGTCCAAAAATATATTTTCTTTAATCAGAAGCCGTTTATTCTTGTTAGCTACAATATATATATTTTTTGGTGTCCGTTTATTGTTCATGTTTCGAACTTCTTTTAACTAGAAAAAACACCGACCGACAGGGTTTGCTAAGGGACTTCCGGTTCCCGTACACCCTGGCCCGAGGCCCCATTCCCATGCTTAGTGAACTGCAAATACCACTAAAACATCAAACAACGTCAGCGTATAATTAGGATTTGGGAATCAACTTGCTCAAAACCCAAGAATGTTCCGATAATTATCAAAATATGAGAATCATGCCAGCAGTGCTACGCTTTAAAAAATGGGAAAAAAAAGATGCTAGTTTTCTCAAATTATGCTAGCCCAGTCTATAAAAGCCTACGGCGGCCGGACTAGGTTGTCGTTAGGATGAGACCATCATCGCCAGCAAATTGAGAAAGTCATTAAAGACAGGGATATCTTAGCCACGAGATGGTCAGCACTCCAAGGGAAAAAGGCACAGTGTCACTACAGCAGTCCATAGAGTTCTGACGACCTGTTGCATTCCCTGAGAAGGGGGGTGGGGGGGAGGGGCTACTCTTTATGATGGCTAATTACAGGATCGCTCGTGCCGCAAGTTCATGGTACCCTTTTCAGGCTTTAGGTTTATCAAAGGGGTAAGAATTTCACTAGTTGAATTATATGAAAGGGAAGGGAAATTTGTTATTTTCATCTTATTTCCAAAAGGTGCTAAAACGGCCAGCAGACGCTTTTTATGGCTGTGCATGAAAAGGTCAAAGAAATTTACGACATGAGACCAAAATCTGCAATTTCTACCCCTAAGCAATCTCTTATATGTGAACACCACAAAGGGAGAATCTTGTTTTATTTATTCTTTTTTCTCCGCTGGCAGCTAATATATAGTACAGCGTTAAGTTTTATTATGTTCTTTTACTGTTAGAGGAATTGATATTATTTGTTTGTTTTTTTCCATGATCAAACTGATCATAACCAAAACCATTAACTCAACGCCTTTGACTGGAAGACTCTTCAACCTTCCTTACTGCGTCAATGTGTGTCCTCCAAACAGTTAGCTTTCACTGTGAATTACAAATTCTCTTAAAGTTGCTCAAGCTAAGCGATGAGTTGGCCTATGAGCAAATCACTACAGACTCTCCTAGCTGGACAACTCGGCCCACAGCACTCCCTTCTAGAGCTACGAGGACACCGAATAGAGGGGATCGTCCTTGCCTTGGATCCCTATCCTCTGGAAGCCTTATTCTGTAAACAAACAAATATACGTACAAACACAGATAAATATTTTCCACTAAAAATGGTTTCCAAGTTAACTTGAGTAAAATCATTCCTCGGGTTGTCACATGTGTGAGTTTGTTTTAACCAAGGTTAAGTGATAAGTGCGACGTCTTCAGATCGTAAAGCAGTAGATATTTCATCAAAATACCATCATACATAACTTTAGTCTGACATTCAGGAGGAGACAAACTGCAACATAGCACGCGTAACACGAGCTGCACCGTGAGGTCATTACAATGTTGTCACGGTGGCTATTAGGGAGCTTTAGCAACGGCTAAGGCGGCGAGAACGTCAAAAAAACAATGGATTTAGGTAAGCAAAAGAACAACTCTGCACGTGCATCACACTTTTCAGTTTTGTATATTTCTTTGCCGTCACTGCACGATTACGGCGTGAAAGTGCCTCATTGAACGTTTTAAGGAGAACGTAAACACGCGACGACGAATTTTTCTCTCTCTTTTCAAACTTGAGTGCAGTCCCCAAGAAATCAGCTCCTGGGAAATTCGCCTACATTTGACGTATTCAGCAAACTGGAATAACGCTTTTGCTGCCGTCGCCGTCGTCGATGCTAAAGCTCCCCATTCGGGGAGTTTAAGACGTCAATACGGCAGGCGATGGCAAACCCCAACGTCAAACAATAGGTATTGGTCTGCCTCCAACGCAAATGACTAGTGATGAAGCGCAAGGGGCCACGGGAAGGGAAAAGAAGGGAGCTGAGGCGAAGACCGTTTTCTCCATCCCGCCTTCCTTTGCGCGCAAATTTACATAGCACGGGTCAGGAAAATGCGGACTAAGACTTGGAAACGAAGGAAAAGAATGAAGAGAAGTTGCATAAAAACCATAGTAAGGGTCTGGATTAAGAGAGTAAGCATTTTTTCTCTCCTTCCAAAAGTCCAGCTCGTGATCACCTTTTTGCTTATTTTTAACAAATATGGGAGCATAGGACAAGAACAAAAACTTATTTAATTATTATTTTAAAGTCAAATACCTTCTCAGGGTGGCCAAAGGTTCGCGACCATCCTTTTCTCCCAGTGCAGGATTGACTGTTATAAGGATACACCTAAAATGTTTGCCACAAGAATATGTCCTAAAAATTTCATGACACAATAATGCTATAGTCTAAATTAATCCAAGAAAACCGCTATCATGGAAAAGGTTTCGGCTCCATTCAGAGGCCGAAGTTATCCGTAACCAAACCGAATACCGTGAAGAAAGTACAGTACGCAAAATGTTCGGCGTCTGAATAGGTTAAGTATGGTTATTTCAATACTGCCACACTGATAGTAGATTTTTAACAGCAGTCCTTGCCAAAGTATGTCTTTATCACAAGAAACGCGATCCTAATCTGTACCAGAAAGGAAAAAACCTACATCAAACACTAAAAGTACTGTACCAAATACCTAGGCACCTCGAAGCCGCTTTAAGAAATCTCGGCTGCACGTCTTTGTTAAAACACATTTCTTCAAAGTTTTTCAGAAGTTCGCCAAATTTTCTGGCAATTTGTATCCGCCTCCAACCTTCCTACACAACATTCAAGCTCTCCCTAGTTTTCTCAACTCACGACTATTACTAACGACATTACAAGAAACACCTGACTAAACAAGTGACACCCCCTTGCACCCTAATCATTCGTTGATTTTTGTACCTGTCACACCGTTTCAGGAACCTGAATTGAGCTCCCCCTATCTGAAGATTCTTGCCAATCCACTTATCCTGTTAAAGGAGGGAAATATTGCACAGGTAATCAAATGTTCTTGTTTTGCAAAAAAGAGGCTTTCCAAAATACGGATTTTTCTCGCTTAAAATGCCAGCTTATGCGAAAAAAAAATTGAAAGAGCATGTTTTGTAAAGGTTTTCCAAGTTTCAGCCGACGAGGGAATGGGTGAATAAAGGAAGCTTGTTGGGTTTTCAACTCAAAAACTTTTTTTAAATTCGTGCTTGCTTGATTAGCGCGCGAAAAGCAAAACATCTTGACGTCACAACCATGTTTACATACTGTCATGCAAACACGCCTCTCAGCCAATCAGATTAACGAATATTCTCTCCTGGTTTGTTGGAGTGGGCAGGGAGGGAAGAGTACCTCGCATGAGACCCAAAAACTTGCGGGGGGGACCAAGATTATTCGGCAACCCGGCCACAAGAACTACCAAGTAAAATGTACGTAGAAAGAAAAGAAAATACCTCTTCCCATGCCTTGAGTCCTCTAACCACAATGTTTGGACGGAACCTTGTCATAGAGACCGGCATTGGTAGCTCTTCATTCAGTGCATCTAAGGATGCTTCATTAGTAATCAGGTAGGGGGCAAACTCACCAAATGACACCTTAGAAGACAAAGAAGAAAGAAGTTTAAGACAGACTTGATCCATCCCCACTTTATTAGGTTTTCGAATACGATTGATTTCTATGTCAAAAAATTAAGATAAACCAACAATCAGCGTGCAAAGAAAATAGTGTCTTACTATTAGGCTGGTGAATTCTGTTCTTAACTTGCCCGATAGGCAAGTGAAGCCTTTTGGGCAACTCAAATTACAGAAGAACTGTAAACAATCCTGCTCACCCATTTTTTTTTCTTTTTGGAAGGGAATGGGAGCTGAAATGAATTTTAGGCTGGTACATGCTAGCTACAGCTTGCCCGAATGGCAAGCTGTAAAACTCACTTTCTTTTCTTTTCTCTCTGACGATTCGATTTTCTTTTCCTGAGGTAGTGCTTCTGATTGGTTGAAACAAATTTCCCTCACAGCACAAACCAATCAGAAGCACTACCCAGATCTGGGTAGTGAAACGTCATCAGTATGGAATTTTATTTATTTTTATACTCCTATTTTCATATTTTTTTTTCTTATCACATTTACTGTAGAGGACCATAGTGCTTCTTCTATCCAGTTTTGTATATTTTTATACAAATTAAATATTACCAGTTGTATTCTCAAGTAATTACATTTGCTTGTGAATAATTGGATGATTCAACTTCTGGTTGCAAAGTGGTTATCAATAAACCATTTATCTATCTATCTGTATCGAAAATGCACGCTGATCTTACTTCTTTAAGTACATCTCTCTAATTAACTCACATTCACTTCACCTTCCCTCAATCGTATTTCCATCTCTCTCTTTCAATCTCCTTTTCATTTTCTCTAACTTTTGTTTGTTTGTTTTGCTTGTACTGTTCTTCCTTTGAGCCAAAACTAAGATTTTATTTAAAGTCGGATGATCACCTACATTAACAATGAAAATAGGACCTTTTTCTGTGACTAAATAAAGCATTGTGCATCACTTTGCACGATTGCAAGGATCTACCAAACAAATTCTGCCAGTAAATATTTCTCCTACACCCCATCCCATCACACCTCGCACGTCTAAATCTTCCACTTAGTTGGGGACTAGAAACCACTTTAAATTTCTATACCAAATTTCAGACCAAAAGCACTCAGAACCCAAACCCTTTAACACACACATACCTACATGGATTAATTTAGGGGAGAATCTCTGAGGATCATGGCTACTCCCATCTTCTGCTGGTAAAATTATAACAGGGAATTGGACTGTAAAAGAACCTTACACATTCACATTCTTTTTCAATCGTTCGCCATATTTCTGCAGGGTGGTGTCTACTTCCATATCGGTGGGCATGTCACACGGTGCAGGACAGTTCCTAAAGTGGAAGACACTCACTTCGTTCCAACTCACATTGAGGCTGCATGATATGATGTACTTCACGTTCAAAAACTAAAACTCTTTGTGGATCACTAAGGCATTTTAGTGTGAGACCTATCAAGAAACGACGTGAAACATTACGAGAGAAAAGCAAGAAAGTTTGATTAGCATTTTCTACACAGGCAAATCTAACACTTTGAAAACAATGGCCACAATATTTTTCTTCGTGAATACAGTGAAGTAACGAAAGCATGTTCTCGTGCTGAAAAAAAATTGCCCATAGTAGTTGACGTCTTCGTCCATGATATAGGAGGGTAATTTCCAAGAAAGAACCTGTGCTAATCCTTTACTTTTGTATTAATGAAGCACTTTCTTGACATCGTCAGAGATTTCATATTCATAAAATGTAAAATAAGAAGCTCCTAAAAGTTGCGAAAGTTCCAGAAACTCGATTAGTTTGCCAGCCTGAATGGTACCAAATATAGGAGCAATGAAAATTCTGTAATCGCTTTTGCTAGATTTCTCCATTTTTTTTGTGTTTCCTACTGAAAGCTGATTTAGGAGACAAGTTCATGGGGATGTCCACATAATTCAGTATGATGACCAAATCTTTCGGAACAACTTAGTAAACAAATTAGTAAAGGTAACAGCATGATTTGTAGTGACATTAGGCATAAATCTGATAAATACCCGACGAGTGTTATTTCGAAATTGTTATACGTAATTTCATGAGCCTTTAGGTGAGTGAAATTTGAGACAATTTTGGAAAATCACGAGTGGTATATATCACATACAAATCATGCTATTATTTGTTTATACTACTACCCTCAAAAAGGTTTGTAATTTTCACATGTAGGTATTTCAAATTTCATGAAATACCACTGCTCCAAGCCGATCAAATTGCAGAAATTTCTCATGTAGTAGTATAAATATTATAATACTGACAGTATTAACCCATGTAGGTACGCGCATGCCAAAGGGTTTGGTTTTTTAAAAGTCCTATTGGTCTGAAATGGCACTGATATATAGTAGATTTTAATTGTTGTAGAACAGTATTGAGTAGGTTTTTTATAGCATGCTTCTGAGGCATTTTTATCAAGCACATATAATTAATTTTACAGCACCTCATCGCCTGGTTGAGCAACATCGCCCCACTCTTTATCCTCCTGTATAATTCTTGGCTGTGTGAGCTGATAGATCTTACAGCCAGGTTTATCCAAATAGTTTGATATCCACTCAGCTGCTTCGTCTCCTACATAACGACCTTCACCATACGTGTTCCACACTCTGTTAAAAGAGTCACAGTGATTGTGTTTAAGCAACAAGAAACAGTATTATTTGATGACTACTCAATTAATAAAAGAAAGGAATCATAGTCTAAAAAATACTGTTTTACTGCATTGGTAATGAAGCGTAGTTTTCTCCATAGTGCTCAGGTTATGCAGTTGCTATAGAAGAGTTTGATGCATGTAATAAAGTGGTCAATGATATTATCAGACCATTTTAGCCTGAGATTATTTTTGCCTAAGCTAACAGTTCATAGAACCAAACTGGGGGTAAAATTTCAACAATTAATTTTTCCAAACGTACATTTTAGAGTACCTCCTGTACCATGGACTCGGAAGATGCAAAAGTTACACAACCCGAATGCCAGCCAATGTCTCAAAAATTGGTCTAACTTTCTCCATAATGAAGGTATCATTTGAATCCAAAATTCATCTTGTACAGAAATATCCAAAACCTGCTCAAGCACCCATCTTGCCAGTTCATGTAGTAATTTTAGGAAAATCATCATCCCGCAGGTGCAGCAAATATATTTTAGTAGTGACAGAGTCGCTTTCTTTAAGTAGATACTAGTATTTGTTTAATCACTAAATAAAAAAAGTCAAAGCACCTAATTCTTTTTAATGCCCCACTCTCTTTCACCATGTTCAGTTTGAGAGTTTTCATCTTCGGGGCATTCAGGCAAAGGTACTTGTCATCTTCAAAATGAGGAACAACCAGTGCTAACTTTGGGTATTTACGTTGAGTGACAAAGATATCTTTCTCATCCAAAATAATCCAGTGCCTTTAAGAAAACAACAAATTTCATATAAAGTGAAGATGTGATGAGGTGGGTACTCTTAGATGTAATTGACAGTACAAGGGAATCTTTCTTCAATGACACCTTCCTTTAGCAGACACCTAGAGCCCCAGGGGAGGATACTACCCTAAATTAAAGTGACGGGGGTGCTCATCGGAAGATTTCAAGAACACACCTGACAGGCGTCAGAATCTTGTTTTATGGGCGTGTCCCAAATTCATTTCCACCCCTAAGAAGTAAACAACAAATTATATAACTGGCACTGCAAATTTTAATAGTAATAAAGATTACTTTTGAGCACTTTGTTCTCAAGGACTTTTTGAAAGTATTGTCATAAATCTTTGTCCTAATAAAGCCTATCATTTTTAACAAAATCTGGCACGGTACCAATCCACAAATTGAAACCACTAAAAGGTAGAAAAAGTACCCCCATCACCTTTATTGGGGAGTACCTCCCCAAGACCTAGAGTTGGTCCCTGGTTTGAGGTTTTCCTCCTAAAGTTGCCTAAGTCCCTGAATAGCGTTTTCCTAGGCCTTTTCTGTCAATTCAATTGGATCAAGTCTGTAATCCGTAAGCATTGGTGACTTACAGGAGCTGATCAGATCTTGGTTTGTTGACACCTGCAGTGATCAACTTGTACCCCTGACTTGTAGAATGTGACGTGCGTAGCTCAGCTTCCTGATGAATACACTGACACTGGAATAAATCTCATTTTCAAAGGGATTACGCGCCCCCCACATCTCACATTTTACCCAAGAACCAGCTGTAGAGTCAACCCACAAAGCGTGATGTGCAGACACCATTACCTGAACAAAAGCAGATGTCTACACCGTCCCCACTTCCAGCTGTCAAGAAGACACGCACCCGAGTCGTAAAACCACCCTCTAGGTTCAAGGACTTCGTTGCTTAGTTAGTTTTCAGTTGCCAAAAAAAAAAAGGGTATTTGAACTTCAACAGACTTTTGCTGATCGTGCTGCAAGGACATTGCCCCTTATGACAGTTATTATTATTATTAGTATTTTTTTTGTAAGTTTTGTAACATTTATTTTCTATAACTTCTCATTTTTTTTTACTTTCGGTTTTGTAAGATTATCAAATTTTGTTATTGTTCATAGGCTCGTTCACTTCAAAGGAAGGGAGATGTTGCGATATTGCATTATTGTAGTAGGCCAGGTCACGTGTTACTGTTGATTCATGTGGTCCATATTTGGTCATTAAAAAGCTAGTATGATTCTAACCGAGTCTGGTACATGTCTATTGAAACACCAGCTTCAGGAAACCTGTCTACAGAGCGAGAGGCCACAGGCAATATTAAACTTTAGTAGGAGCCTCATTGATCACCATTTTTCGTTAAAAGTAAATTCAAACGTAACACAATTACGCTAGCATACCTGTCAAACTCCATTCCTTCCTTGAAGCATTTGGCCTCAGTCACGCGAATTCCTTTGCACGACTTGACAGGATAAATAATCAGCTCAGAAACGCGTCCCACCTCTTCGTTAGTCCGTTTCTTCTCTCCTTTTTTCTTCCACCATAGTGCTGCTAAACTAGCAAAGGTGAGCACGGGCAAACCTATCAAAAGAATATACTTCGAGTATGACGAGGGCGTTGCAGCCATTTTGCAATTGGAAGTCTTGACTTAGTAACCTGGTCAGTGTCAACAAAAACAAACATGGCGCTAGAACCAAAGAAAAAAAAGGCGAAACACGAGGATTCTAATTTGTCCGTAGGCGGTACTGATTTCTTTTCCGTATATAACGCATTATAATCCTCGCAAATTAGTCCTCAGTTTACACTAATTGCACTGATTTTTCGTTTTTAGAATTTAACGACAAGAAGAAAGCTGCAGTTCCACGGGCTGTCCTTGCAGACGAATTCACGCGGCAGTTTAAAACAGGTTACTTATTCACAATATATACTTTTTGAGAAACTGATATACTTTGAGAGGTGATTATAGTGTTTGTTAAGTTTTGTTCTTTTCGCGAGATGTGGCACACGTGTTTCATAAAGAATACAGGGCCGCGACATGAATTTCACCCCGCGGCCGCACGTGTTGAGGTCGGAGCGCGAACGCCTTTTTAAAGCACATTTTGAAGGTTGTCGAGCCAAAATACAAGCTTACACATTTATTGTGTTCTTTTGTCAACTTGCAGTAGAAGTTTTCGCAGCTGACATTAAGGACAGAACTAAAACGTCAGAACTTATAAGGTAACTCAATTCAAAGCTTGCTCGCGCGCTACAATTTTTAATCTGAAATCTAAGTAACCAAAAGTCGTGCCTCTTTATCTGAGTTTTTTTTCTTTGACGAACCAGATTGAAAATTTTTATTCTACTTTTTCTTTTTACAGAAGTCTTAATGATAAATTCCCACTTGCAGGATTGGAGCATTTAAAGAGGGTCCGAAGCATTAAACATGGAAAAGGTTAGTCTCAGCTCTTTGTTTAGGCACAGAGAACGACGTCGCTAGAAGGTAGAACAATAAGCTTACAGAGTGCGAATGAAAAGACTGATCGTTCTTTTTTTACTTCAGCAAAAGTACGTGCTATATTCGCGTGGAGTGCTACTTGTTCTTGTTTTTATTCCCCCCTTTTTTGTCATCTGGGTTAATTAACATACTCAAAAGTAATCAGCATAACAAATTTCAGTGTATGGGTATGTGATCTCCCATATGGTCTAGCGGTTAGGATTCCTGGTTTTCACCCAGGCGGCCCGGGTTCGACTCCCGGTATGGGAACACAAATATTTTTTTTAATTTTTTTAATTCTGCTTTTGTCTTACTTATGAAACAATTTGTATTTTTTTTGCCATCTTCATTTTCAGATAACATAATTCAAATTATTTTGTGCCCAAAGAAGAAACAATGTGTGGACTTCACCAGTTCTTTGAAGGATCTTTTGCAACAATATAGAATTAACTCTGAGCTTCTTGGTGAACCTTTTGTGACAAATGTGGCAAAGCATTCACCACTTACCAGGGAACAGTTCAATGAGGCCTCCTCCTGCTGGCCAGTCAATTTTCATGAGGATAAATAGTATGTGGGGAGAGGGAGGGAGTTGGGTTTGTGGAGAAGGGGGGTGGGGTGGGGTGGGGACCCATCCTCATTTTGCTTATAATTTTTTATGGGGAGATGGCATGCTGGAAAAGATATATTTTTGGATTCTATCCTGAAAAGGGAATATATTTTTTGGGAGTTTTAACTATATTTTTTAGTTAACTGAAAAAAAAAATGTGAAAAAATAATATTTCTGGTGTTCATAGTTTTCTGAGTTCCATGGTGATGTCAAAACATTTATTTGTGGAGATTCCTCTAATGGCCTCTCAGTGGGCCCTTAAATTAATTAATATTTTTTTCTTCATTGTTTTAAATTATTTTTTAATGTGATGCTAACTGTTTTGATTCATGATTATTTCCAAGTATTTCAAGAGTGTTGAGAGGAGAACTGTTTGATGATTGTGAACTTCAGCTTATCACAAAGTTTATGAGATTAGCCATACAAATAGCTGCAACAAGTGTGACCTCCCAAAAGGTAAAATTTTTTGACTTTTTGTGTAGCTCGGTACATTGGAGGAAAAGGGTTATTTGAAAAAGACAAAGTACTTTCTCATGTTGTTGGCATTTTTGTGATGCTGATAATTCTTTTGTTTATCTATCTTGTTTAATTTTAGTTTCGTATTGGTGCTGTGATTGTCGATCCACAGACAAACCACGCTATAGCCATGTCTCATGACCTCCGTTGCACAGGCCACCCACTCCAGCATGCTGTGATGGTCTGCATTGATTTAGTGGCTCATAGTCAGTTGTCAGGGGCTTGGCAACTTGACTGTGAAGCAGTGAATGGTACATGGATAATGAGTGAAAGAATTCCACAGCTACAGGAACATTTAAATTTTTCTCACCACAACAAAAGTTCTTTGGACTCTAAGCCGTCAGAAACAGGAGAAAGATCATTAAATGTAATGGAACCTTCTGATCTGGCAACAAACAAGGACCAAATGTGCAAATCAACTCCTTATTTGTGCACTGGATATGACCTTTATGTTACAAGGGAGCCTTGTGTTATGTAAGTATCAGTACATATTGTTATTAAGTGACACTTCAGGCAAATTACCTGAGCCACACCCCACTTCCCCCAAAGTGTGAGGCAAATACAGCTCTCTCTTAACTCAGTGTTAGCATGAAATTCAGTGTTGGGTTAGGCGAGGGGAGGGGTAGGTGAGCACTTTCCCAGAATATTTTGAAGAAATCCAAAAATGTGATCATCAAGGGAAAAAATGTGTTGCCTTTTGTTTGTATGTAGATAAGATTGAGGCTTAAATTACGTTAAAAGATACTGTAAAATTCCGAAAATAAGCCCCAATGCTTATATGTTTCAAAGGCCCTTTTTGAGGGGCTTATTTTTGGAGGGGCTTATATTTGGAGGGGCTTATCTACAAAGGGAAATTTGCGTTTCAAAATCGATTGGGCTCGCCTTTTAGTTGAAATTAACCGTTTTTGCTTTGTTTTATTTTGTATTTGAGGGCAACTTTCCAAGTACAAGCCCCAGATGGCTTATATTTGGAGGGGCGATTTAATGGAGGGTTTTTGGGTTACCCGTTTGGGGGGCTTATATTTGGAGGGGCTTACATTGAGGGGCTTATTTTCGGAATTTTACAGTATATAGCACATTCTCAAACAGACCCATCATAACTTTGTCATATGTTAACTTGTTTCAGGTGTGCAATGGCCTTAGTCCATTCAAGAATCAGGCGTGTGTTTTATGGATGTAGTGACAATGTGTTAGGTGCCTTGGGGAGTAGATATAAGATTCACACCCAGACTGGACTAAATCATCATTTTGAAGTGTTTTCTGGCATTTTAGAGGAAGAATGCAGAAGCATTTTAGAACAATCATTTGCATATGACTTATGTTGATTTATTTCGACAATGGTAATATCTAACTGCCCCATTTCTCTGTACGCTGAAAATTATAGTGCAACACAACCACTGCAAAATAATATTTTTTATTTTAATTTTAATTTAGCCAGAAGGTACACCCCCATAGTGGCCACATACCACCCACGAGGGTCGTGATTTAAGGAATCCATCAATTCTTCAGTCCTGTCACCTCAACCCAACTTTTCCCTGAATCCCATAATCCTGATTTTCATGTGATTGTTATTTTCAGCATCGTGCTTCTTATTTTTTCTTTCAATCCTAAATCTTGCCCCCATTTTGCTTAAAATTCTGAATCCCAGCCTTCAAATAAGGCAAGTGCCGCATCCTGAAAAACTTTTTGGACGCCATCACTTTAATACCTGAAGCTACCTGTCCAAAACTGCTCTTGTACTTTGCTCTACAGTTAGTTAAAGTATGGCTGCAGGGACTGGTCATATGCACATTTAAGTGCTAGCAGATTCTTCATCGGTAAATACAAAATCAAACCAGAAAAAATATATGTACGTAAAAAGTTTTTTACGGGAGTATTTTACGCTTCCTTGGTCTCAGTCCTATAAGATGGTATTTTTCTAGAAAACGTACCTCTCATGAAAACGTGACTTCACTTGAGGTTGAAGCTGTGTCAAATTTTTAGAAACTAGAAGTTCATTTAGCTCGCTCAGGGAGCTAAAATTATCAACTCTGGACGATTACTTTTTTCTTCTCAAATCAACCATCTTCAAGAAAGCCTGTGGCCAAGTCTTTTCTAACTTCAGTGGAGAATGAATTATTCATTGCGTGATTTTGGGACCGGACAAAAGATTTATTGAAAAATATTTGACAACTTGATGACGTCATACATTCCAAGTCATCGCAGATCGGGGGCAGTCGCCTAACATTATTACACGGTAAATTTACTGCTTTCAAATATATAAGTTCACAGATCTGCCTATTAATGTTCGAGGACAAAAATAACACGTTCTAAATTTGTTGAAGGAAATCTGCAGAGTAAAGTTAGCATCCATTGTTTAGTTATTTCACTTAAAAAGCCAAAATAGAAATGGACAAGAATTACGTGTTAACACTGTTGGTTGCCATGATTGTGGCTTTAATGGATCCTGTGTGGATATTACGGGCAAATGCTGCTCCTATGAATAATGGAACTGCAAATGCGACGAGCACTGTTTTGTCCGACAACGCAACGGCAAGCAATAGGAGTTTGTCGTTGGGAAATTTTTCTGCTCCCAACATGACAGTTTCGTGCAATGAGACGGCTGTGAATTGCACGTCGAAGGTGGAAATTAACAATGCTACCATTGAGGTGAATTTAACCGATGTTTGCTTAGCAAACGGAACAAACCAACTCATCATTTGTAACGGGACTTCGTTAAATCTTACCAAACGCTGCGAGACAGTAAAAGCGGGAAACTTGACGATTGTCTGTGTAAATGCGAGCGTTAATTCTTCAGCCGGTCTTGTGGTTTCCAATGCAACACAATCTCCCGCCACATCCAATTTTACAACTGACTACACGAATGCGACAACTACTGCGGCGAATAATGTTACAGCACCGTTTAACACGACTGGGGTATTAACTGCAACCCTGAATGCAACTTCCACGAATCAGTCTGCTACGGCTAATGGATCATCGACTCAGAATCCTAACTCGACAAGCGTTTTAAACTCCACGATTTCCACCCTGACAGAACAAGGGAACGCTTCATTTGCAAACGCAACTCAAACAACGATCACAAATTCATCTGCCAGTACTCCGAGCGCTGCACAAAGCAGCGAAATTCCTAGCACAACACAACAGTCTACGACAACCCAGATGTCAACGACGACAGTGAAATTAACAACAACGCCGCAAGATACAACTCAGAAATCGACGATAGAGAAATCTACAACGCCGAAATTGACAACAGTGGAATCAACAACCACAGAGAAATCTACAACCACCCCAACTACAGAGAAATCTTCAACGCCGAAAGCAACAACTTCGGAATCTACAACAAAGCAGACCTCTCAAACGCCGGAATCGACAACCAAAGCGTCGACAACTATCAGTACTTCACGTACTACAAAGGAATCGGTTGTTCCTCCAAGCATGGAAGAAACTACAAAAGAAAGTACAACCGAAACGACCACTAAAAGTACAACTGTTAAAACTGTGGAAACAACCACAACTCTAACAGAGCAGGAAAAATCATCACAACCCACAAATGCACAACACTCAAGTGAGTTGAAATTGATTTTTACTGCCAAGTTTGAGAATGTGAAGAAAAGTAATGAGAAGAAAATAAAGAATAACCCATGGGAAAATAAGGAGGGGAGATATCAATATCCCAGTTTTCAAATGTCCCATGTCCAGAGGATTACATATTTAAAGATTATTGCGCCAAGAATGAAATAATATTTTATTACCCAATGCAATAGACATGCAACAGACCAAAAATTGAGGGACAGCTAACAACTGCTTTAGCAGTGCCTGATGTTCCCACAGTGACTAAGTTTCCCTTTTGGTGCAAGGAAATCTTAGTCTTTTGCACACAACCTTTACACACTGGGTACCCTTAAGATTCCGAGGGTGTCAGCCACTGGGCTCCTTATAATTTTTATTCAAGCACAAGCTTGCTATATCATTTACAACAACGAATGATATTATAGTGATATTTATAGCTCAGCGAACACAAATACCTCCCTGCTAATGCATTGGAAATGAAATATTAAGTAATATTAATTTTCTTTTGCTTTATCTATTCAGTGCCATCACCCATGGACGACGAAAAGGTAATGATAAACTTTGTAAGAATCCTTTCTTCAAATATGAAAAACCTTAAGACAGAAGACTGAAAACTCTATATTGGCTCCAGTGTAGGTTTACAGGATATTATTTTGAAGTCTCATGCAACTGATGTTTCACTACATAGAATGCAGACATAGATTGAAAGCCGACTGTTTGGTTTATGAGCTTAGCAGAATTATGTAGAGTTGTACACGGTACATATTTATTATTGTTTCATGCAAAAAGCTTGATGTTGGTTTTTTATGCTGTCACAACATAATATTATTAGATGTTGCATCCACTGACTATAGAGCATTAAGGCATTTAAAATATCATAACACATGTATCTAAGGCCATTTGAAAAAAAGAGTTTTAATGTTTTGGGGAAAAGCCTACTGGGCTGCTGTAAGCTACTAATACTGAAAAAACATCCTTTCAGCTTCCATGCACCTGTTTCTCCATTCACACGGCAAAAATCCACTAAACAGCTGGAAGTAATATCAACAATAACAGACACTGCACATTAACATACATATACTTCATTCATCGGGGGGAGGGGTGTTGCAAAGAATACTGGCCTCCAAATCTACTGTTTGTACTCCCCAAATTCCACATCCCTGGCAGTTTATGCAACCCAATATCCTCAAAGCCAGGTGCATTTTTGTCTAAGAAGTAAAATGATATCCCAGTTCGAGCCACAAACAGTAGGGGGGGAGATTTAAACAGTTTTGAAAAGTGTCAGGGATGATTTATTATGCAAATAATAATACCTCAAATATCACATAGTAGAACCATTTCCCTAAAAGGAAATCCCATCTCTTTATAACAACACCTAAAAGAGCCCTTTATTCTGAATTGTCAGAGTCCCCCCCCCCCCCCCCTGCTGCCTCACATCACAAGATGATACTCCGCTGTAATGCGTTTACCCCTTCTTGAAACAGTGTATGGGTCATTGCTCAGCACTACACACTCCTCCACTCTCTCTGAGATTGAAGTCAGGGTTCCTATATGAATGGTTTGTTAGTAACTAATTTAATCTACTCAACAGACTGTGCGATTTTTCTATGTGAACGTGCTTATTCCTGTTGGAGCTGGAGCCTGTACTGCCCTGGCCATTGCATTTTTGGTTGTCCTGTGCAGATGCTGTCGCAGAAGAAAGTTAAAGAAAGTCCGCTATTTTGGAAAGGTCAGGATTTATCACTAGTGGCACTCTATAATCAGCTTATCTTGGAAAGGTTGTCATACAAAAGAGTAAAAGAGTGTACAAAATTGGCAAAACAGCCTGCAAAACATAGTCCGTCAAGCCTTAATGCTGATAATTTGGTTTTTATTGCACTGAAATGCTCAGTAGAGCGACAGTGAACTAGCCACTGACAACAACATGTTTTTGCACTCTCTGGTACTCTTTCATGCCTTCTCCAGACAAGAGTGAGCTTACGCAACAGGATGGGAGAAGAAAGAAGACGGCAAACTTTGTGTGACAAGTGTGACAATAATTTTGTTTGAAAAACTTTTCCGCCGAACTTCACCTTCCTTTAAACAGGTCATTTTGTAAAAGGCCAGAGAACATAAACTTGAGTGAAGATCACCACAAAACAGTAATAGGTCTGTCACATTTGTCACACACAAGCGTTTTGCTGTCCTCTTCTTTCTGCAGTCCTGTTGCGTAAATTCACTAATCTCTCTCTGATTATCTTTATGTCATGACCAAAATGAGGTACCTAGGTTGTGGAACGGAGACATAATATTTAGAGAGAGAAACACTTGACAATTACAAACAGAACTTATAAACTTATTGTCCTCAACATCAGCACAGACTGTTAGTTACATGTACACAGACAGACTATTGGTCTCAGACAGATAAATCAGATAAATAAACAAACAGTTATACATGTACAATCAGACTATTCTTCTTCCAAATTGAACACTGCCCCTTTAACCATTAAGATATTATCTGTCTGAGAAAGGATTATCTGACAGATAACCAGTCTGAGATGGATAATAATTATTTGTGTTCCCAGTCATCAGAAATTATCAGATTGACCCAATCTAAATATGATATTCGATTATTGTGGGAAAAATCTCTTTATAACAAGAATTCCATCATTTATATTATTTTCACCCATGTGCTTGTTAAAATAAAAGGAGGCCGCACCTGTGGGTGCCCTATGTTGCGTGTCAGAACTTCATCACCTTGCTCTTCTTGTTGAAAATTAAATTTCTATAATACTATTGCCATGATTTATTAGTGCTGTTACTTATTTTATGTCTCGTCACTTGTCCCAAATTACTCTGGGAATGCCTCTTACAGTGACTTTTTAGAAATAGTTGTGGTGACTCCTGGGACTCATCTTGTGAAAAATCAAAAGTCCTACTCCTGAACCATTGATTCTCAGTTCAAAAAACGAGTTCTAAATTAAAAAAGCTTGGGTCTTAATGTAACCAGGAAGTCACTGAATCTAAAGACAGACTCCAAAACCCTTTTCACAGTTTACTGCTCAACATTAAAATATATTCCTTTTATTTAAACAACCAAAATAAGGGGACTAAAATAAATTATGCATTGTTAAAACATCCACAGAAATCACACAAACAGGCTTTTGTACAAAAACGTCTTCAGCTTGATCGATCTTTGCATCCTTCGGCACGCATCCATTAAATTATCTTGCGTCTTTGGTAATTTTTATGCATCAGGGACGCAGCACACAGAGGTAACAAAATCACTGTGTTTAGATGTTGATCAATACTGTCAGTTTTAAATTCTTTCTTTATATTTTTATTTTTTTAGGCTTCTGGAGAGTTGGACATGGATAAGTTAAATCTGTTGTCACATTCCAGTGATGAAGAATAATGCATTCGTATTCTAATGCAAGGACTTAAAACGGTTTTTTTCATTATTTCAGCTCTCATTTTCTGTATAACAGAAAGAGAGAGACCCAAGCACCACAATGAATGTGTGGCCGACTTAAAAACCATTCATATGGCAATTCATCAATGGTCGTTTCACATGGTACTATTTATTTTGCTGTAAAAAGAAGTTTGTCCTTTGAGTGTGAAAAGATATACTTCCTTGGAATACTTTAACTGTCTTTGTCTAGCTACAACTGGGTGTAAGATGTCCAATCAGCTTGTCAAGGCAAGGATTATTGCACAGACTGTTACAATCGTGAAGAGACAATTGGGATGTTTTGACTGGCCTTTTGACTGGTGTTTGTGGTTTTTCATTATTGCCCTAGCTCACAGGCAAATATTTGTAATAAATATGATAAATTTGGCAGTCTATTTTTAACATTCTTTTATTGTATTTTAAAGGAATAATGTATTACATTCAAATTTTGTAAGGAGGTCATTGAACAATTTCGTGATAACTTCTAAATAATAATTATGAGGTGCAGTTTTCCAAGGCTTTTGACAAAATTTGTCGCAGACTACAAGTCTTAAGTTGACCTTGCAGTGGAAATTACCCCTTTCTTTCTTGGAGAGAGTTTAAACTACTAATGATAATAATTATCAAAAATAGTACAGTAGGACTAAGGGTTTGTCATACTGGGACAGGAAAAGATTAGTTTTTTGTATCCGCTGGCTAACAGAGCATAAAGTGAGAAAACAATTAAAAATCTAGCCCTGTTCTAATTTTAATTTATAAGTTTATCGACATTTTTGCCTTCTCAATAAATAAATAAACACTTTTTAAAGCTTCTGCGAAACTCAGAAATTCATGAATACCAGAATACAATTGAACCTCCATTAAGTGTGCCTGTGTAGTACAGCGCAGGACTTCCTAAAAAGAAACCCTCCAGTGAGGCAAATTTAAGCAGCCATGCACCTACAAAGAGTGACCCTCTATTGAGCGACCAGTAACCAAAGCTCTGCAGACAAGAATATGCAAATTAAACCTCTATTAAGCAGCCAGCCCTATCAAGTGGCCATGGCCACCTTTTGGCCATCACGGCAAGAGGTCTATTGTTGTAGGTCACCTCTATTAATCAGCCATCAAGCACTTGATACACTTACAGTGTGAGATAGATAAGAAGCTGACAACTGGGGTTAATTTAATAAAAATTTTACACACGTAATTACAAGTGAAGCCATTGTTTTAGAGTCTGAGAACAATAGCTACACTTGTAAATTACCCATGTAAAAGTTTTATTAATTTGACCCCTGATAGTGGATCAGTTATGCCACTCCCATTGCATGTTTGTTTCTAAATCAAATTAAAGTGATGTTTGAGTTAAAGATTATGCTAATAATCAGAAACGTCTATCGCGCGGCCAACCGCCTTTAAGCAGCCACTTGCCGGTGTACCCCGAGACTGGCCACTCAATGGAGGTTCAAATGTTTTTCTGGAATGTTACCGTTTTATAGTGATAAAGTGTAATCACGTACATGAGAAAACTAAAGTGCATATGGCAGTGCTAATTAGTTCGTGGTTTCGCGGTCTCCTCGTTCCAGAGACATTCAGATGTTGACGGTTTTCTGAGTTTGACAAGGAAATGGCAACAGTTGTTGTGGTAGACATAAGTTATATTAGTGAGCTTTAGATTCGAGGATGAGATCGACTACCGTACGAGTATAAGATTTGACTTAAAGTTTTTTCGCGTATTCTCGGAAAAAAGATACCCCGGAAAGCTTCATCGTACTTTTGACCCACCAGAAAAGTTAGCACTGTCATCGTTATTACAGGAGGTTAAGCCCTATCCCGATCGCAAAATGATAAAACTTCTAACATTTGATAACTAGTTTCCGCCACTTCTGCATTTTCGCTAAAACTCGTAGTAGAATGACGACGGCTATCACATTTTCGCGCCAAAATGACACTTGTTCACGCCCGAGCAATACTCAGTATTGGGAAAATCTCGTTCTTGTGGTCGTTCTCGTCTTAGAATCTAAAGGTCTCTATTTTAAAGCTTATGTCCATACCATAACTTTATTTCTTTACCTTTGTGTGATTATATTTATCTCAATCTTATTACAGTACTTCTTAGCTTGTTTGTGGCTCAAATAGATCAGAAAGTCCTGTAAGATCCTCCGTTGGCTCTGGTTTGGTGCAGTTGATTTTTATCGGGGGAAGGTCTTTGATCTTGATCTCATTTTGGAACAATTCTGCAACATTTTTCTACAAGTCAAACAAACATCAATAACAATCAGCTACAAACTTCAAAGGAGGAAATATATTTGGCAAGAATGATAACTTTTATAAACCATAAATTTTAATCACCTTTGAGGTTACAGTCAGGGCAGGTCAAGCATACCCCCAAGAATGCATTAACGAATTTAATATTCGGAGGTTTAATCCATTGGTAGTTGTGGATTTCAGTTTCGTCTCTGCACCTCTGCATACGTAACGAACAGTGAATTCACACGCGCGGTAGTCATGAAATTTCTGCCACCTCAGTTTCCTTGAATTTGGTGCAAATGTCTTCAAAACAGTTTTATCCATTCAAAGATTTTTCAATCTGAACGAACACAGAGGAGTTATTGTGAAAAAATTCACTGCTCATTACGCATGCAGGAATACAGATTTGAATTTGAGACTGGTTGCGGCAACGACCAACGAATTCATTTTACAAATAATCGATTCATTAATGCAATCTTGGGGGGTACGTTTGACCTGCCTCGACTGTAAAGACCTGGCATAGGGATTAACTTTAACCCTCAACATCCACATAAAAATTCTTTAAACTAATCTCAATACATTTCCTTAAAGAAAACTGTAAGTTCAGAGAATTTAATGAACGATCAAAGAATTTCGACTCTGGTGATCTTTTTCTTGATTCTAACAACCTTTTCTATTGATGATGCACTGATGTTGTTGGGAGAAAATTGATGTTGATCACTCTTGGGACATAAAGGTTAAGTAGCCTCAGCTACCCTGACGAGAAAGAACTTTGGAAATCTGATGCTAATTACCATCAAATTCGACTTGATTGCATAGTAGGCATCTGTTGGATTTTGGTTTATAACAAAACAGTGATAACAGTGCTGTATAAAAACAAACTCTGTCAATATTGATGGTGCCTTTGGAAATGTCTGCCTGAGGAGAATCAAAATTAACTTTCGTTTGACAGAGAGGCAAAGGATGTACCGGTAATGACAAATCAAACTAAAGTATTATCCTCACCCCTACGATTCCAGACACAAGTTTCTTGAACTGATCTCTTTTTCTTTTCTCTGGAACATCGTTTCCTTCAAAACACATGGCCTCAAAAGCCTAAAAACAACATCTTATTGTTAAATAATTAGTCTGTCAGTCTGGCATACGGTGCCACAACTCCACCCTCCTCCAAACAAAAGAATTTTACCACCTGTAACTATAAAGAAAACAAATTCCCGGATTAAACATGGCTTCTGACCTGCTAATAGTCCAGTTCTGGCTCCTCTCTCTCTCTGTCACGTAATGCGTTGCTTGATGTGTTGCGTGACAGAGATGGGGGCCAGAACTGGACTAACCTGCTAACAGTTATCTCTGACAAAAAAGTTTATTAAGATAAATAGTGACTCTTGGATGAACATACATGCAAATCCTCCAAGGAGCAGTTAGTTTGAAGAAGAACTTGCTGCAGTGATGAGTATTCAGGTCTCTGAAATTAAAAAGTTTACTTAGTGTAACAAAGAATGACCATGGACTCGTGAGGATCTGATGTGTTTCCCCTTTGAGCCCCCATGTCCTCATACATATTCTCCCATGTGATCCCCATCATTTCCTTGAAAGATTAGTTAAGAGAATTTGATAAAAGATCAAAGCATGTCCTCCTTGGTGATCATATTATAAATTCTCTTAACCTATACTCTTGATGATGAATGAAAAATATTACGAGAAAACTGATGTTGGCCACTATTGGGACTTCAATGGGTTACTAAGGAAAGCTCTAGACTGTACTATGTAAATTTAGCTAAGCCTACAAGTGGAGCTCCCATTTAACACAAACAATTCACTTCAAAAAATTACTACAAAATTAAACACAAACAATACTAAGGTAACTAAATATATCTGACAAAAAAACTTCAGATCGTGTTCCAAACAAAAATCATTATCTGGTCAGAAGACAACATAAAAATGTGACCTCAATAGGTGATATATCTGCGCCTGCAATACGACCACGTGACTCTAGCCAGTGGATGCCCCGTTCAGACATAGAGACCTACAGATCTTGGCATGAATGGCATACATCATTCTATAGGAAAGCCATACATTGGTTGGCATGTGGCATGGACAGGTGGTCACGTGAAACAAGATTCTAGATTTTCTTACCAGAAGTTCGTACATTGTCTGTCCAGCGTAAGTCAGGTACGTTTCAGTAAAGCAGTGACCTTGAACGTGAAGACCCTGCAATGGGAGATGCAGAATGTGCTATTAATTTTACTACTTACCAGACTATGTATCATTCGATTGGAATTTAAAAAAGACAGACCATATGTCCTCCACAACTGCCACTAACTGCCACTAATTGCAAAACTAAGGACACCTTCTTCAACATTAACCTAATTCTCACGTACGTCTTTGGTTAGTTCAAAATACGGGAAATAATAGGAAATAGCAGTTTATGGTTATAGCGTTGGCGAAATGAAAAGGCCACCAAAGTTAACATAATAGGTAGGGTATAGGAAATCAGAGGGCTTGAGTCTATTATAGGGTATCATTTTCCAAGAAACAATCTACACCAGGGAAAGCGGGAAAAGAGCAACTCTAGCATAGGGAGGATATTGTGAGTTTAATCTAGTGTAAGATGGCAAATCACCTGAACTAAGTCTTGCATAGGGTAAGGGTTCCAGTTTCCCAGCGGCATATCCTTCACCATTAAGTACCCCCGGGGGTTAAAATAACAGGTCCTAGGTTCACTACCTTTTCACCACCTTCAACTGTTTCGTTCAACTACTATGGAGGCACAGCAATGTCAATGATGGCAATTTTTTGTTAGAGGTTAACTTAAAATGGCACCCACCTTCAAGACTTGAGTGAACAACTGTTCAACGACAGAGTCCGCTAACCTAGTTCCAGCTTCTTTGCATATGACAACAACCTTGAGAGGCAAAATAAAGAGGATGTCAGTTGACGTGATATGACAACAACCTTGAGAGGCAAAATAAAGAGAATGTCAGTTGACTATGTGATACAACATAACTCACTTAGGACTGTTGTGAAATGTAACAAGATCAGTAGCTCCATTACAATAACCACAGGGACATGTAACAACACCCAAATGGCCATTAAGGTATTTACTCGATTAAAGTGTTTCCGATGCAGCGTTAATTCAAGAACGGCGTTTATTTCAAAATCGTATTATTCATTTTCTTTAATCCTGACTGAAAACAATGACAGTGAATCATTTGTCAATATTATCTAAAATAGAAAGATGCTTAAAGTCCAATGTCTTGCTTTTCTTTTTGCTGAGTTGTGCTGAGTTTATTCGAGAGCGGCATTTATTGGTAATGTTATCTACATTTGCGACTTTTAATTGAGTACATACGATATGACACAAAGACGACGATGAAACGAAACAACGCTATATGTGGGTTGAGTTTGTTGTTGGTTCTCCTCATCCAGTCGATGCGAAATTGTACACAATCTCGTTATTTATCGATTGATTGATTCATGTTTTAGATAATGTATTACTCACTTCTTTGACAAAGGCAGTAGCAAGACGTGTGGCCCTATAACAGACAGTTGAATCAGGCCAGGTCATACTTTGAAAAACGGTACACAGTACTTGCATGTTCACACTCTGAAATGTTAGGATTTGTGTAGCTTAGTCATTAAAATAGGAAAAATACAAGTTGTGGGGGTGAAAACCACTTCACTTTTTGGGAGCAGACTGTTAGGATAAAAGGTACTTTGATTAAGCAGAGAATTCCAGGTAACTTAACACATTGTCATCTTTTATTTGTGATTAGGAACTAATGTTTTTTCTGTATTGACCATCTTAGTAGTTTATTCGACATTTCCAAAATTGACTTACAGGGAAAAAGAAAGGATCAGTTACTTTATACTACCTCAGTTCTCAAAAGCAACCTTCCCAATGATCCTAACTTGGCATTGTTGGCATCTAATCCTACGAAAAGGGAATTGCACATAACGTTAATTGCACATAACGTTTTGTATACATCAAGTTAGGGTATATCAGAGCAGTCTGTAGTGAGTGTCAACAAACTGTTTAGACATCCAGTCAAGATAAACAATGCTACGAATCAGAGCATTTTCCTTTTCTTTACTAACTGTCATGTACCAAATAAGAAAGAAGAAATACAGCACAGCACACAACAAATCACCACAGAGACAGTGATACTAAAATTATTAGTCTAATGAAGTTACCTTTAAGTTCGTCCTCTTCTGCGACTACCATTCCTGTCGACGCATTGCTCTCTTTGTTTAAAACACATGCTAAAGCTAAAATGATTCAGAAACCTTTAGCAGTCCTTCGACACGACTTGTATAATTAGTTTAATTTACAGACTCCATGCAAGTGCGGATTCCATCAAATGCTGAAAAGCAGCTGGGGTGCTAGAAAGACCAAATGGCAGAGCCATTTCTGCACCCGCCTTGAGTGACTGTTACAAGTAGATAACCTTGTCCCAGAGGTATCTTTTCCAAGGTTAGCAAAACGTAACATTTGAAATGTGACAAAAAAAAGGTAAAAGGACTCAAAAAGCTGTTAGAAGTAACGCAAAAACGCGGCAGAACAACATCAATACTAAAGTATAAATATGGCCGATCACGCCGCATGAGAAACAAATAAAACAGTTGAATATCTGCCAGTGCAAGGCAATTGGATAGCTTATCAAGTACCAAGCAAAATGAGGTACTCACTGAAAACATCCAAGTAATCCTTGCTGATAATCGACACCAACTGGTCCTCAATGATCTCTTTGGATTCCATGTTGTCTTCTTCCTCATCCATTTCAGTTGTGCTGTGGATTTAAAGATAGCTTTCACTTTAAAAAAAGCCGATTTTCGTTACCGATACCGGGCCGCATTTTTCAGCACCTGAACACAACTAACATTCATTTCCTTGTATTTTTGGTTATATTTTCACTTCTGCTGTACATCACTGGAAATCATTGTTCCATAAATCGCAAAGCTGACTTTAGAGTCAAATGATGTTAACTTCAATGTAGATGTATACCATTTTATTTATCTCAGAAATTTTCAAAAAAAGTCCTCTGTGCACCCAACTGTTACGGACTCTAACTAATAAGGGCCTTAATTTTCAGTCCGAAGGATGCCTGCAATAACGATAGTTTCCTGTACAGTACAATTCTAATTGCAATTCCCAATTTTGCTTTCAAAAATCACATATTTTCGTTGCTAACCTGTCGGCTTGGTGCTGTCTGACAATCTCCCACTGTTCTTCAAGATGCTAAAACAGCATACACACAATCAAAATAAATAATTCAATAAAGGACTATCCTTTTGTTTCTTTTACGGATTGTCTTAGAATAATAAGTCGAGAAAACAGCCTGATATACATCAATAAAAGGTACCTGAACCATCCAGGTGAAGAAAAGTGAAAGTACAGGAACAACCACGTTCATCTGGTGATACACAGGGCAGTGCAAGATAAACAACTTCATAAAATTACCTGATATGAGGAGTCAAGGAATACATTCAGGGACTGTGGGAAAGTAATATCATAATAATATCGCTGAATTTCTTCCTATCTTTCCACTTTGAGATCTCTACCTTTGCTTGCCCATCCTCCTTCTTTTATCTTTTTTCCCCTACATTGTTCCGACGCACAAAACATCTGACCAGGAATCCCAGCCACCTCTGTCCTATCCCCGACCCTTCTAGTTTACTGGCCTCCACCTTCTCTCAAAAACCCAAGTCTCCAGGTCTTTCCTGGTTCCCACTTCCATTTTCCTCGTTTCCTATCCCTAACTAAGTGGCTCTCACCCAATCCTTTCCCTGACTCTCAGTCACCTCATATTTCATAGCGTTCACAAATCTGGCTCCTAATTCCTTCTCTTAAGCTTCCTAAGTCCTATTAGCGAGCTTAAGCAACGATGACGGCAACGACAAAGGCAAAAAAGCAATAGGTTTAGATTAACAGAACCACAACTTTGCACATGCATCACGCCTTTTTTGTACATTTCTCAGCCGTCATTGCACGACTACTACGTGAAAGTGCCTAATTTCACGTTTTGTCGAGGACGGGAACACACGACGACACCTTTCTTTTTCTTTTCCTGAACTTTGATACGGTATTTTAGAATTCAAGTCCAAAAACATTTGACAACATTTGACGAATTGAACGAGATGGAATAAGCGCGATTAAGTTTGAGGCAGAGCGAATTCACTTTTTAAGTGACGTTTTCGTAGCCGTCGCCGTCGTCGTTGCTTAAGCTCCCTATTGTCCTTGTTCCCACTTCCTTTCCTTCTGGTTCATCCGACCTGGCGACCCTCTACTGTTTAATGATGCGACACAGAAGGAAATATTAACTCTCATAAGTTTGTTCAAAGGATACGTACAACAAACCTCAGTCTGTAGTTGGGAACATATGTTAAAGACTTCACAACATTCTCTTTAATGAGTTCTGGTAGGCCAGGAATGCTGTAAAAATCATGGCTAAGACAGGCTCCAGCATATCCCAGAGCATGGTAGCTGAATTATTAAAAAAGAGAGAAGGTGGAAAAATATAACGAGAGAGAATGAGAAGTGGACAAAATAAACGTAAAGAGGTGGGCGGAAGATGGGTTCAAGCGACATTCAACGTTGACATCCGATTTTCTTTAAGAAAACCCCTATTTAAGGGATTCCTTACGTAGCATAAGTAATAAACTAGTTACAAAGCTTTTGAAAATAACTGGAGTAAAAATTTGGCTTTTTCGATTTGCCTTTTATTTGCTATTCAACTGAAGAGAAACACAACTTTCCATCACTGTGCTAAATTATAACCTAGTAAAACCAGAGAATCACATGATCCTTGTGCTACCTCCTTAAAATGTTTAAGCCAAGCAATCACCTATTTTTAATTCAAAGCTTGCTCCTCCCGGAATGATCAAGAATGATAGCATTTTCACGATAATCTGGCTCTGTTGTAAAATAGAACTCATTTGATACGATTTAGATTTCAAGCCAAATTCATGACTTGCCCTTTTCTTTGAACAAGCCCTCTAAACATTTCAACGTATGCTCCTCCTCTTTTTAAGTGATATTTAACGTCAATAGAGCAAGGAGGTTTCACCTAACACTGTTGCTCAAAATGCATGAGTTCATTTTTTTTTTTCACGTCTAGCCTTCAAAGGTACCCCTACTTCTGGAACGAAAAAATGCGTTTTTGTCCTACTGTTGGCACTATGCAATTCCAAATAACATCGAGTCAAAAAAAAGGGTAACCTGTGTCACAGACAGAACTAAACTTCTGGTTAAGTCGGTCTGCCAAACAGCACCGAATCCTTGTTTTCGACCCACCCGTGCGCAACGATTTGAATACGCGCCATGATATGCCTGTTATAAGTGGTATTGTCGATTTGCCAATCAAGTTGAAGGGAAATTCGAAACGCATTTCCAGTAATTCGTCGAGTCCTTTAAGGACCCAGAACAAGAAAATCGGCCTTGCTTCACAGACGTTACTAACCAGGGTTACATTACCTCTGCGACGCTGGCCAATAGAAAGGTTTATCGAAGTAGAATAAAAGAAACTTTGGAAGGAAATCAATCACTTTCTTAACGTCAATAGAAGCTTTCTTTTAGACACTCGCACATTAATAGCTGAGCCTTATTCCTATCAAAACAACTCCGTTAAGTGCGTACTTGATAATTACAATTTAACGTTTTTAGCTTGAACCATGATTCTGCTAATTAATAAAGGTACGCTTTTGTGGCATGAATCGGTTTAAAAACGTTTTTAGCACGAACCATGAATCTGCTAAGTAATAAAGGTACGCTTTTGTGGCATGAATCGGCTTAAAAACGGTTGGAACTCCACTTCTATCTTTGTCTTGACCATGCGAAAGAACTGAAAAAAAAAATTAAGAATGTGGTGGGTAGGTTAGTGTCGCTAATATAAACGGACATTTTCACTCTTAAAGAGCGTTTTCACATGACGTCGCTGTGGCCATGTTGGTGGTCGAGGCCAGTCTTATTAACTTGTGGGAGTTGAACTCTTTTCTTATGTAAACGCCTTCTTTTGTTTCCATGAATTTGAACAGATGTTGGCCACGTGAGTGAAAACGCTCAATTGATTTCTATTTTCAGTTGAAAAACGTTTTTACACTAAAAGTAAAATACTAACGGTTACTATCATTTTTATTATTTTTATTGTCAATAGTCACGGCCAAATTTTACATAATGTGACGGCGCTGCAATAATTATGTCAGCCCACAAATGACTTGCTCACCACCCAGTTCTCAGTAGCTCAGCGGTTAAAGCATCACACTAGTGTACGGAGGATCATGGTTTCATTTCCCATTTGCGACTCAGAGGTTTTGCTGAGTTCGTCTCTTATATCACATCACGCCATTTATTACAAATAAGACTCTGTATGGGTATTTCCGACGAAATCGAAGTCGCCACGATCGCTATTGATCAAAAGAAGATCTTAGCGATTACAGAGACGTTTACATTGACAATTTTTGATCACGTTTGACAACATACGTCGTACGATGGCGGGCAAAAAAATCTACCAAAAATTGGGCTGCACGTTCTTCTTATTTAACCTTTTGCTTTTAAGTTTTTTGTTTCCGTGGTTGTTCTAGCTGGCTATTAGCGTTAACACGTAAAACAATTCTTGATATATATGCGACCATTTTACGAAAAACGCGCGATGAAAACGACGTCCTTAGTTACCCATAGAGAAGCTCAAAAATGTTATCTCGCTAACAAAGTATTCCTCACCATAAATAGCACTAGTGTCAAGGTCATGCATGTCTAGGGCGGCCAGGTAGTCTCCCATCATACTTCTTTTTATTGCAGGATCATACAGGCTATTGAAACACCTACATAAGAATAACCTAAATTAATAATACGGTCAGCTATCTCTGAGGGGTAACAACCATATGTCCGTCTTAGGAAGGACTATACTTGAGGAACAGTAAAACAGATGACTGAAGAATGACACGGTTTCAGTAGGGAGTCCACAACATTGTTAGGGTCTGTAGAAGATTATACGTAACCAAGGTTTAAGGGCTGCTGGGGATAAAATTAAATACTTCAGTGTAGCGTACAATGTCTCATGCTATGTTTCCCTTTTAAAAAAACTGTTGTTAGTGACTCATGTTTGATCTTGCGGAGCTGTTGCGTCTCAACTAGATTCCAAAAAACAACACGAACACGACTCTGAATAGATGATTCCCTTCTTTCTGAGGACACGTTTCACACAAACCATAGGCTGTGGCTCCTGATAAAACCACTTGTTGTAAAGAACATACATAACGACTCTGCCTTAGCCGACAGCCACAAAAGTGGAATTACTTGCTATAAAGACAAACCACTTACTTTGCTAGCAGCGTAAGATTGCCAAGTAATGGCACAACATACGGTGCACAGGGATTGTGCACATAAGGAGTCCCATTAGGCATCGACCCAATGGACAGCCCCTCTCTGGTCGCCGTCTGCACAGAAACAAGTTATAACCAGTTTACAACAAACCATTAGCATTGCAAGGGTTAGGAAGGTGACCGGTCGTTTGGCTCACCAGTCGTTTCGCTAACGTGCCGTTCGTTAACGTCTTAGTCGTTCCGTTAAGAAGCGAAACGAGCGCTGCGCGTGTATATACTTCGCTCTCTCAACCAAGGTACAAAGTATTGCGATACGCAAGTGTATACCTCGTTCTTTCAGCCACTGATCAGGCGTAAGCAGTTAGGGAACTGACCCAACACGTACGCGAAACGACTTCAGAAGTTGGCGAACAGGAGGTGGCGAAACGACTCGTAGGCGAAACGACCGTAAACCGTTAGGAAGGTATTCATTTTTAAATAAAGCATGAGGAAAATGCCACTTATAATTCCAGTGCGTAAACCTTAAAACACGGAAAACGCTAACGCAAAAAATGTTAATGCACAAAAAAAAAAATCTGTTGAATATTTCAATTACCTTTTCTCTACTTTTAAGCTCAAACAAACGTGGTTTCGAGATTATTGGGAGCAATTTTACTATCCAGCTATATTGTAGGACTTTCTAATGGAAGCGAAATAATATAGGGAGAGTGTACGAGGAGTGTATAAAGCAAAACAATCTAAGTAAATGCAAACCTCAAAGTTGATTAAAGAACAGCTTCGGACAACCGCCATTATGGTGGTGACACAAAACATAACCTGAAAAAAAAAATAGAGGATTGGGGAAACAAAGCTTAAGTGGCAGCAATGTCATGACAGCAAAATCACAAACCTAGGAATCCAGTTTTAGTTCACTAAGATGTCGCTTTGCAGAGAAATTAAACTAAATGGTGCAGATGCAGCAAAACATTCCCTTCAGTGTAATTAACAAGTGTATTTAAAACTACTGAATCATAGTGAACTGCAATAGCCAAATCCTCACACTGATCATGATCAGCCATTAGCCAAAAAAACTACGATTTTTTTTACTCCACTTGAGGTTACGTTATTAAGTTTTGGTCTTTTATATCGCTACATCAATACTCACATCAAATCTTCTCTTCTTCAACTCTTCTGAAAAGATAGAAAATTGAGAATTAATCTTAACAGCATTCGCCCATTTACGAGCACATTGAGCTAATTCTCTTCAGAAAGTTAACCAGCATCAAAAATAGCATCACTAAGTAAACTTCAAGTTATGTTAATAACTGCCGACAAGGCTGAATGTCCTCTGATAACTCGGTTTACAGAAAAATTTCAACGTATTCCCTAAGTTAAAAGAAAACCTCTCAGTACCATTCTGGTTTAACAAGGCGGGGTCTTGGTCCAGTCCGATAAATGACACGAAGCTTGCTGGAGATGAGATAGCCCTGTCCACGAAAAGAATAATACAGTGTCAATATCAATTTTCTCCGAACAATAATCATACGTCATTCAGAGAAAAGGTTGTGAGAATTGGTAAAATGATCAACGAAGGGAGAATCCTTTGATCTTTTAATTAAGTTCTCCCAACAAAGTCTTTAACGAAATGTATGTAGATCAGTCTGGAGAGTTAGTAATCTAACTATACATACTAACTAAAAAGAATATGAAGAAAAACCGTCCATCTACACTGATGTATTAGTAACTACCTTGGAGTGTGCGATGCTTATAGAAGTGAAGACAGTAAAGAGAAGAGTTTTACTAAATATGCGAGAATGACAAAATGAAACCACATAACCATTTAAGTAACAAGCCTTTACGATCTTGTACCATTTGTTATTTTGCCACCTATTCACAAGACAAAAATTTTTATCCTTAACTGAGTTTTTAATTTGGGTCGTTTGTAAGTGAGACAAGGTAGTAGGGTTAAATTCCTTGATCTGTTGGTTTCACTCTTAAGAGAAGCCCAACGGGAAAAACCGAAAAACCTTCACATTTAGTATATCAAATATTTCACTACAAACAGTATCATGCCAAAGTACTCATAAATAGCGATTTTCATGATCACACTCTGTAGAATTTAACCCACACACTACAAACTTAGGACTGCGTCCATTCTTCCAGAATCAGCTCTTGGCTGGAAAGGTTGAACCTTAAAAACGTACCGTTGGATTCTTTCACTCATCCAGATTTCCCTTACTGGAGCCATCAGCTCACTCAGAAATGCATCTTGTTTCTCTTTACCCAGGTGATTGCTAATCAAAAAATGGAACAGTAGGGAAAAACACTGCGTGAACAAACAAGACATTACTTTTCAAACCTGAAAGCTACAAAGTAAGTGGGTGACTCAAAACAATGGGTGACAATGGTGGTGCAGTAGTGAGAGCACTCGCCTCACACTAATGTGGCTTGGGTTTGAATCTCGGCGCTGACTCCATATGTACGGGTTGAGTTTGTTCTTGGTTCTCTCCCTTGCTTCGAGAGATTTCTCTCCAGGTACTCCGGTTTCCCCTCTCCTTAAAAACCAACAAGTCCAAATCCCAATTCGATCTGGACACATTTCAACGACTTCTTAAGAACTCCTCAGTGCTCCATGGGTAAAAGCTTAACAATTACAAATTAATTACAAATTAATTACAATTACAATTAAAAATGGAACCATCAATCTGGGGAAATGAAAACAAGTTTATCTTACCTGGCAATCACTAATGCTTCTGTTAAAGTGCTTGCTTCCTTGACAGCTACCAGTTCTTCCTCAAATAAAGCATGAACATGTTGTTTCAGAGCACCAAAAACAGGCTAAAAACCAAGAAAAGGTGTATTAGACAAATCCTTAAAATTGGTCCTTGGCCTTCTTCCTAAACTGCCAGCAGTATTATTTTTTTATTGTGTTTTCATCTCCGATTCAAGTACAAGGGGAAGGAAGACTTTGCTATCAGGAACGCTAATTTCTCTACAGCAAAACCACAAAGCGCTGGACTGTGTTCTAGAGGCGTTGGTGGTCATTACAAATGACTTACTTTCATAAGTTTAAAGGTTTTGGACTGTCTACACTTTTTTTTAAATTAAACACACTTCTAGTGATTAAGATGCACAAATAATTTAATACAGATATACTGGAAAAAATACTCTGGCAATAGCAAAAGCAGGAAGAGGAAATTGAATGAAACATGCACGGGTAAGAAACAAGAAATAAAAGTTATGTATGGAGCAAAGAAACGGGCAACCCATTGTCATATATGATACCACAGGAAAATGGTCAGGTCCCTTACTCCATGATGAAAAACGCCTACCACAAGCAATCCTCCAAATTCTTTACAAAGTTTCACAACTGCGCTACATGCATGGCGGCGAGCATGAAGAACATCAAGACTCCAAGGACCCTGAAGAGACAAAAGGAAGATCACTAGTACGACTATAAAAATACAGCAGTCACACGTTATCAATGTCAGTTATAAACAGGTCGAGGACTTAAGAATTGTCCACATAAAAAGGTGATAATCAGATTACATTGGGTCTTGAAATACATCGAATGCATAAAAACAATCTTTTCAATTCGGATTTCGGTACACCCATGTCTATCTGCACATGACACATCAACCAATCATCATTTCACCAAACAGCACTTGTGTAATTAACAGAATCAAAAAGAGAGAAAAAGTGACCCACAGAAGGAAAATGTAGTGATAAAGTAAAAACGGAAAATTATGACTTTCGTCAGGCTAATACCTTAGGGTTTCCAGTTGTGTTAAACAAAACTACTGTAAACACCTGAAAAAAACAAGACATACACAAAAGTAATAACAATGAGGTCTATGCTTTTATCCTCTTCCCTTGAGGGCTCTTTTGTGTCTTAACCATGCTATCCAGTTGGACCCTCCGAACGTTATCTAGCTCAGTGAAGTTCCAACTTTACGTCTTTCACCAGAGTAAAGGTTACAAGGCACGCTGCAACAGTTCAGAAACCTTTTCACCAAGACATAAGAAGCCACTTAATATGACTGATCAGGTAGGGATCATTCTCAGTGTCATTTGCAATACGGCAAACAATTTTTTCCAAAATCATTGACTGGTAGAAGGTCCAAAATGTTCGTTGACAGATGGAGAGGCAAAGGTAGACTTTAGTCTACGGCACAAAACGTTATTTCACCTTTGTGAACATGCGAAAAAGGGCGGTTTCTAGGGTCAAACGTGCACATGCAGATTAAATTAGATATTGAAAGGTATTTGGAGCATTACACAGACTAAAAGCGGTGTTACTCATTAGTGCCCGGCACCTTTCCAGCAGAAAATGCAGCTTGTCCTGGACATTTGCTTTCAAGTTTGCAAGCCAATATCCACCTTTCATATCTAAGAAAGGGAGCCACCTTGCCCAAGACAATGAATACACCATAGAATCCACTCATGGCAGTGGATATGTATATATATTTACGGGCAACAGTTACTATATGGGATCTCTCTGATTTTTAAAATTTCGCTGGAGGTCTTCAATCGAAATGATACAGTTCAACATAGCTTAGGGATGGTAGTTCTCTTCCTTCTTTGCAATTTCATTCTTTAGGTTGAACCTTCTTTTAAGGCCAGCGAGGTTCAGCGATTAAAACGGTCACTTCTCCGATCTGTTCCTCTAGCCCAACAGCCAACAACTCACTCAGTCTCCCTTTTACTTGCAACGATCTTGCACCTATGTACAGCCTCTATAATGGTACTATTTCACAGGCTTTTCGGAAAATACTTAAGGTAATGAAAAGGCCAAACTGCTCTAAAACCTGCACAGGACACTAAACATCGACGATAGATAGTGTCTTCTGCCAAATAACGCTACCAAACTCTCTGGTGTAACTCCTTCCTTTTATTAGCGTAAGATATGTCCAACTTCACTTCCGCCTACTTTTCGCAACTCTTTATAAAGTATGATGTCATGTTACTTTAAACCAAAAAAATACGCAAATGAAGTTAACTGCGTGCTACCTTTCTTAAGACATCCATAATCAAGTCTTTGTTGTGTTGTAGAAAAGGATAAAAAGCTTGAATGGCATCTGTTACACTTGCAAGGATATCTGAGATCTGAAAAAAGTGTAGCTTTCATTAGCTTTCGTTCACCGCCGAAGGAAAAATCAGAAACGTTAAAAAAAACGAAAGAAGCAGAACCAGAGTGGTAAACTGAACTGGTAACAAAAACATGAAAAGATACCATAGAAAGGAAAGATAAATCTTTGCAGAAGGTCAGACGCTATTAGCTCCCTGCAGAATTTTCCTTGGTTACTTGCTGTTCAAGCTGGCTTATAGCGAAACTCAAGGCGCGCTTGGCTCGTTTTTCAAATACGCCAAGATGAGAATACTGATGTCAGAGTATCACCATTTGAATGAGTTGTTACGGGAGGCACCTTGCTGCAGGAGTGGCAATTACACTTAACAAGGTAATATACTTGACTTCAAGCTGGATATGACCTACCTTTGAATCAACTTCCAAGACAGCCTGAATGCATTTCCTGGCCAATGCAATAAATCCTACTGATGAACCTTGAAATGTTACTTGGCTTTGAATGATTTCCTGTCAATAAGAAGTTACGAAAGTTGAGACACACACACTTATAGCTTCATGTCTTCTCTACCTTTCATTATCATCTCTCTCAATTTCTCCTGCCTTCCAAAAAATTGATGTGGTCATCATTGAGCTTCATTGGTCATTTGTACTGTGACCTTTCTTATTAATCTGAACATTTGCGTTGGACTGTTAATGGCAACACTAATTTGATCTTTCTGAATGGAAAGGTAGTTCGAAATTCTAGATGATTGCATTTATTGCAACTTTGATTAAACAGCACAAAGCCTTGGTGTTGTTTATATTACTAGTTTGTTGGTGTCTTGAAAATGACGGTTGATTAAAATTCACATCTGAAAGTAGTGCTATGTAACAGTAATGTATGCGAAAATACCTACAATGGTAGCATAAAAATATCTTCTACGTGTAGGGAATACATTAATGTAACCTTGCCTTGTGATTTTCCACTTTAAGAAATCTGGACATTACAGCATCCAGGTACCGAGTCAGTCCATCCCACTCCTGTATGGCTTGTTCTGTTTCACGAACACTGACTAAAAACAGCACGTATTAAAACACAAAAATCAAGCCCTGTTCATATTCTTATGTTGCTGTCATAACTGGCTCAATCCAAATTTAAAGCCTGGCAGACCTACAATTCCTGTCATAATTTGTTGAAACACTTCCGGAAAACACAAGATAAACTTAGTCGTTCATAAATACACTTATTACTTCCTTCCCCTTCCCACAATGTTGGTTTCACGCGTTTGCTTGGGCATAAACGTCTTCCAAATCAACATTGAAAGGAAAGGGAAGGAAAAGCTCGCAAGCATTTCAACAATTATGACCGGGATTGTAGCACGCAGGTATCTTTTATTACATCTACGTAATAAAACATTCAGTATTCAGCATGCAGTCACACTTTAAAACTGGTACTTCATTGCAAACGTCTTCGCCTTTTATGCATTTTTATACAGATTTGACTTTAACCCATTACACTTACTCTTAGCATCTAAGGCAGGCATGTGAGTGGCTCTTTGTAACAACCAACCAGCCCCAAATACGAAGGTCTCAACAGGATAGACTAGAGTTAGCTGACGAACAATGTCCATGACTTCGCCTCTGACCTCTGAAACATGACCATGTTACCAAAAAATAAGTAAGGGTTATTTACCTGGAACGAGGAAGTATGTGATATATTCACCTGGGCCGAGTTGTTCAAAGCTGGGTTAAGATAACCCAGGGTTAGTGAGGGATTTGAATTCAGATTCGAAAGCTTAAAACGTATTTCAGGTTTAATTCTTTTAGTCTACAACTTGATGATTGGAAGCTCTAAAAATAGCAGAGAAAATTATCCGACAAAATGCTTTAAAACACAAGAAAAAGAAACCCGGGTTAAATTTAACCCTGGGTTAAGCGCTAATCGGCCTTTGAACAACTGTGCCTTGGCGTCACCCCGAGAGTGTATTTATTAGACGTAAGTGCATCATGAAATGTTACCAAATTTATTCACTAAAAATCGGTCACCAAATCAGCAAACACAAGGCACGGATTGCTAAAACTGAAAACTTAATGTTAAGACGGACCGCAACTGGTGTTTTTGAAATTTTTTAGCCTGATCGTTTTTCAGATATTATCTGTGTGGCATGGAAATTCTAATTTTAATGCTCGGCGAACATGGGGTAAATGTAAATCCCTGCCTGATAATTATGAGCAATTCACGTGTTGGCCTGGCACCTCTTTGATTTTAATCAACCGTTTTCATTTTCAATGCTGACAGGATACAGCCTGGTTTAAAAGTTCGCACTTCTTGAAGTAAAACAGATAAACTTGGAAATAGTAACTACAACATAGAAATATATGTTCTTATGTACGTTTCCAGCCAAAATATAAAGGATCCATTCTTACGTCCATTAACTGAAGTGAATTCCCTCATGCTGTTGAAGTCCTCTTTGTTAAAAATACTCCCAGGTGAGTCGCTATCTTCCGGGTGATTGACCTAAACAAAATTAGAAAATTGGAAAATTCTTCAATTCCTCCTTGCCTTTTCTAAATTTTAATTGCAAATAGTATTTGAGCAATTTATATCATGATAAAACTTAATGAGAAATGTTTAAATCAGCAAGAAGACAGAGGGTACTCCACATGTACACTAAAACAACATTTAATCACAATTCATTTCATAATGTACAGATGAGTCAAGCCTACGCCAACAGACACCTCCCGAATGTGGACTCATATTTTCAGTCCCTGACATAAAAAACCACTCCAATTTTCACCTGCCTTAAGCAGAAAACTCCCACAACCAAGCCACACACAAAAATTTGCACTACTAACTTTGTTGGCTTAGAGGAGCAAGGTAATTGTATGAAGTTTAAAAAATGATTGATACCTTAAAAAGCTTAGCTTTTGAAATTTCCAAGAGTGCTGGAAATATTGATGTATATGTTTCGTCCCTGGCTATAATAGGATTTCTTAGGAATGCAAGCCACACTGTATTTGTTAGATGAGATATTGTCTGAAAGAAAGTAACGTCAAGAAAAAAAATCAAATAAAAAAACAGGAGTCATTGCAAGTAACAATTATTATATTATTCATGTATGTGCAGTTAATTAAGCCTTGATAATCCAGTCCTCGGTTAACCTGGCTACTTGATTATCTGGACTGTTTTCTCTATCCCCAGACTAAAGAAGAATTAAAACTTCTATTATTCAATAATAGCTTGTAATCAAATCTCACTTCATTTGAGAATGCTTTTACCTTTGCTATTATTTCATTTCTGGTATAAAACTGATAGGTGACAAATAATTCAGTTGTCACAAATTATTAGCTTGTGCAACACTTGATACGAAACTTTGAGCAGAAACTAAAAGCACATTCTAGAAATCATCTGATTAAGCCCGTTTTTTCTGTCTACTGAGTATATGACAGAGCAATTTACTGATTACAGACTGGAGGTATACTAAATTGACACTTTTAACCACTGGCCAGAGCAAGAAATAAAAGGAAGATCTCAGATTGAGGGTCCAAACACGAAAGTAACCCATTAACTTGTAATAACTTACCAAGCTTTCATGCTTTGCAAATGCTAAAAGTGCTTCCAAATATTGTTTGAAGTTTGGAGGTTTCTCATTTGGATAAGTAGCATTCTAAAGATTAGACATTAGTAGAAAATCAACATAAACAGTGACTCCTTATGAATGACGCATCATCTCTTATCTTGCAATATTTAGCAACATGTTGATTGACGTGAGACCAACGCCGTGGATGATGTTAGAGCAACATGTTCCAGATAATATTGGACCAACATGTTTGATCTACTGTAAGAGCCCTGAAGACACATTACAGTACCATTGGTATTTCAATGACTTTTAACCAACAGCATTCAAAACAAAATTCCAATACAGTGACTGTAATCCTTATAAATAATCTACAAACTTCCACAGAACAACTTGTGTTGAATCACCTTACCCACAAATGGAAGAGCTGTGCTTCACCTAAGGTCACCAAAACCTGACACAATCTTTTCAAGAAAAGATACTGTCTTTCATCAAATTCTGCAGTAACTGATCTCCTAAAAAATTACATTAAGAAAAAATTATTTAATGATGTCATAGAATCATGATTCTGTGGCAATGTGGGAAAACTATGCAGGTTGGAAACTTTCTTTTGCTTAACGTGAGATTAATTTTTTTTTGTTGCCAAGTTAAGATGACTGAACATCAGACAACACACTTTTCCACGTCTTTGTATTATACTTATCAACAGCTCAGTAACTGTAGGAACAATCAAGGCAAATGTTTCATTCTTCTAAAAGTCTGAGTCGCACTTCAAATCTTCAATCACGGTAGTCATTTTCTTTGTTTTCTTGAATGAATGATTGATTGATTGATTCATTGTTTGATTGATTGATTGACTGACTGACTGACTGACTGACAAATGACCAACTGACAAATGAATCAATCAATCAACAGACTGATTGACTGAATATCTTAATATGGTTACTTCTAGTATTATGAATTACATGTATTTCGGGGATACATTTCAAATTCAAAATAAAATGCTATAATCTATCTAGAAGTGTGAATGCTTTTTGCCTATGTTTCAACACCTTTTTAATAACATATATTATTGTAAATAATGATATCTCTGAATCAATACACTTACTGGGCAGCAGACAGCATGATGCTCATGGCATCCTCACTGAACAGTTTTAGCAATGGTGTCCTTTCACTTGACTTTCCCTAGAACCAATTTTTTATTGAGAATATTCACATTAAACAATTCTATACCAGTTAGCTGTTACTGTTTACAATAAACAGTCAGAGGGAAACGACACTTTTACTAGTTTGACTGGTCCTTATTGAATGCATGACCCACCCCGTCTAGAAGCATACCTGATGGGTTCTCACATTTTCAGAAAATGGTCACATTCTTTCATGGATCTGGGCTTGCTTATAACATCAAAACACATATTTACCACCTAATATCATAATGATTAAAACTTAATTTTCTTTTGCTGCCTCTATACATCTCCCATACAAAAATAGTTGGCAGAAGTTTTTGAAGCATCAATATGAATTAAATTCAATTTATATGATCATGTCCTGAATTCTCTTGACCCCTCTGTTACATAATACATTGATATAACAGGGAGAAGTTTGATGCTGATCACACTTAGGGCTTGCTCTTCACAGACGTCTCATGTTGTAGTGCTTATTTGTTCAATAAATGACTCATGTCATGAAAAGTTTGATTATGAAATTGGGACTTGTAAGTTTTGAAGCCCAATGAGATCAGTAATGGATTGTGGGACATTTTTCACCTACCCCTCCCCTATGAACTCAACATTTTGCCCAAAGTGAGTAGTACGTTTGTTTGAACATTGGGTTAAGGGAAGAGTAGGTGGGCAGACATAGAATCCACCAACCCCTCCCCTAAATCAACATTTTGCCCTATGTTTAATAGAAGAAAGTGTTCACATTGACCTTTAGGGGATGGGTAAGTGGGCAGTTCCTAGAATCAACCTACACTTGTACTCCTCCCCTAAACCAACATTTTGTCCTTAATGAGAAGTAAGTGTCAATATTGGCTTAAAAAGGAGAAGACTAGGTGGGCAGTTCCAGAATCCACCTACCCCTCCCAAACGCAAAATTTTGAGCTCATGTTGGTTTAGGGAAGGGATGGGTGGACAGCTAGTTTCCCAGAATCTTATACTCACCTTTCTGCTGACAATCATAAGCAGGCAGTCAGCAGCTCTTATTTTGAGTGCATCTTCCTCCAGTAGCAGGCACAGCATTTGAAGAATGATACAGTTCTGTGTGTAAAGTACTGAAAACTTCACCCAGTCTAGGTATCCTGTTAGTGTGAGTAGTGTCTGTTCTGCTAGACGCAGATGAACTGAAGCCTGCAATACAGACAAAAAGTAAAGGAGAATAATAAGTATTATGAAAGTATTATTAAAGTATTATAAAAATTCTTTTTTGATCTGTCTTAAAGGAATAGACAACTGCACAAAAAGCTTTGGATCGGTGTAAAGGTGACGTTTCACTGGAAGATTGGTAACAGAAATTTTTAGTCCAACAGAAATGTAATGGAAAGATCCCTTGGAAACAGATGCATGACACTGGACAATTGTTAGTGCAATGAAAGGTAGTGAAAAGGGTTCTCAAAAGGCATTGCATGGAAAATAAAATTGACGACATGTATGTAACAGGAAACAGCTTGAGTAAAATTCATGATTTGGCATAACATCAACTTAAGCTTCTAGGATCCTGTCCACTGACCCACCCCTCTCCAGACCCTACATTTTGCCCTTACTGAGAAGTTAGTATTAACATTGGGTTGGGGGAGCGGATGCTGTTCACAATTTTTCATTAAGGATTTGAATAACTCTAGTTTGATTAGTGAAAAAAGTGATGAGCACACAGTAACCTCTCTACTTGAACATGATGACAGATAATTTGCAAGACATAGGAATATAGTTGTTCAGGGGTTACAGTACGGTTACAGCAATTTTGTATCTTAAACTTTCCTTTACTGAGTACACAACTTCAAGGCATAGCCTAAAAATAGTTTGTAAAATTCACAAAGAGTTGTTCCTTTTTGATGTTTCAATAAAATTCCACATCTCTTACATTGTAGCACTGCAACCTATATTTCTGTAAGTTACCCTTTTCACTCTTACATGTAAATGTAATAATGGCCAAAGACAGAAAAATTGCAGGAAATAAATGCTTCTGAAGCAAATGTTCTGCCAAAGGATTCATTTGAATGGTGACACTGAAGAGGCAGCATGGCCGAGTGGTCAGTGCATCTGACTCACAATAAGGTGGCCCTCGGATTAAGTCGTGCTCTGGCCACTTGCCAGATTTGCTCTCAGTTATTCAAATTCAAACCCTCGGCCATGCTTGTAAAAGCCAACTGGTTGCCACCTGCCAGTAAGGGTTTTTAATCCTGTCGTATTATATTTGAATATCTTGTCTCTAATTCTCTAAGTGGAGTACCTGTAGACGAGCTGGATAAGCTATTGCACTTTCCACTATAAACAAGCCTTTAACCTTTTCTTAACAAATTATTTTCATCCACTGATTTTAAAGTCAAAATGACAAATAATCTTGCCATAACTAGGACTAGGAAATCATGGAAGGTTATGTATGATAAAAACACGCTCATCCTTGGTGTAAAAACCTGTGAAACTCACGAGTGACATAAAACAATGAATACAAAGAAGCCACTGAGAATCTTGACCACACAATAGAGACAAGGAAAATAATAGCTAGAAAACAAAGAAAAACTTCACAGGTTTTTACACCAAGGTAAACCCTAAAAACAAGTAACAGGTTTATTACTACTGTTACTCTATACCTTTAAAGTTCTATATTTAGTTGTATTAATCTGCAGTGTTTCAATGAAAAAGTTAAACAGTCCTTGTGCCTGTGTGTTTAACTCCTGGGTAATCTGTTTCTTTCTGTTGGACTGTAGGTGGCTGTCCAATGAAATCACGTCTTCAGCAAGCCGCAATAGGATCATAAGCACTGTTTCAGTTTGAACATCCTGCCAAAAAATAAAGTATACAAACAACCATCTGTCATAGATGTTGTATGTACAGGTCAATTTAAATTCGCGTTAAATTTTTTTAACCTACAGTTGGTAGGTTGATTCTCAATTTCCTTTGACTTCTAGCCCTAATTCATTTGAGAATCAACTTAGGTTAAAAAATTTTAACCTGAATTTCATTTTGACCTGTAACATAGAAAAGCCACATCAACTATACCCTTATAGATTTCATCAATGAACTGAATGTTTGAGAACTAAATCTGCTAGTTGTTGCTACTATAATTATTATTAAGTTGTCAGAAACTCAGTCATGCATAATGAGCACAGAATTTCACACCAAAACTTCCCACTTATTAAGTTAGTTTGCAAACTATTTCAAACTTTGAATAGATAAAGTCCAAATAAAGACTTTAATTTGAAGTTCAAGTTTAAGAAAAGCTGAGCTGATAGAAATTTTAACTTCCTCCCATGTGAATAACTTTTCATTACATAATGCAAAAATGAAAAAATTATTCTGATGTTATCACACTAACGGATTCAATTTTCAAATAATGAATTGATTTCATATTAGGAAATCTGGGGGACACTTGACTTGGCTTACATGTAACTGTAATGAACACTTTTGTAAGATGGACACCTTCCTAAATTGTAGAGCTTGAGTGGATCCCTGCCCTCTCCAGTCCTTTCTCATTTTTTCTCCATATGGCAGAGTAATCTCACAGATAATTGCTGGTCGCAATCATCAAGATCAACCAAACTGCTAAAACAAGCTCATTCACTGGTCTATTAACAGCTAATACATATTAGTAAAATCCAACTAGTGGTCTGTTATCAATGCTGTGTTCTGATTGGTTGAGCTACTACTAGGCTGTATGTTGTAGCCCACTAGTAGTGTAAAGCACCAGCTTTTCGGTGGCAAAAAAGGATAAATGTCTGTCTTTAATTAGCTAAAATTTTTTTATTCTTGATATTTTTGACCAACAAGTTGGATTTTACTAAAACAATTATTCCTCTTGCCCCGATGGCCTCTGAGTCAATAGCCCATTCAGCCTTCGGCCTCATGGGCTATTGACTCAGAGCCCATTCGGACTCGAGGAATAATTGTTAAACAGACCTTACCCCTAATCCACATATGCTATTCAGGTCTGGAAGTAATGAGTCCCATTTCTGTGGCCATTCTCTCTTTGCTATTTCCACGATGATTCGCGACAACTGCTCTTTGATGTGAGCGGGCTCATCTGGCAAATTACCACTTCCCTAGGGAAACAAAAACATGGACACTAACGTTATACACAGGAAAAAATAACAGATTCCCATTTTTGGATATTTTAGGGTATTTGAAGAATACCCACAAAAATCCCAAATTTGGAAGAGTGAGATAAGTCCCAACCAAGTTCAATTCCCTGGTTGGAACCTGTCTCACTTTGCCAAATTTGGGATTTTTCTGGGTATTCTTTAAATACCCTAAAACATCCAATATTGGGAATGCGTTATTTTTTCCTGTGATAAGTTATAAACATGTACGAACACTGTCCTTGAAGAATCAGCAAAGAGAATTTGATCAACCTTTTTAGATCAAAGCATTTTCACTCTGGTGATCATTTCATCCATTCTCATAACCTATTTCTCTTGAAAATGTATTAATGTTGTTGGGAGAAAACTAATGTTCATCACTCATCATGGAACTTGGAAGGGAAATTAACTCCCTGACTGGTACTGCCAGAAACACAAAATCTGTACAATTGTAGGTGTTGATGCTTCAGCTAACCTGTGCCAGTAGACGTAAAGACATTTTCTTCAGTTCTGCTTGTTCATCTGGACTCATTAAATTCCAGTTGAATCTATGTTTGGAAAATTAGATTAGTGAGCATGTAAACCACGAAAACATGTACTTTTCAGATAAACTTGCTCATTTAAAACACAGCTTTAACTTAAAAAGGACTTATAAACATTACTTGACAGTGTGCTCCAGGAGTTGAAGTCCTGTGTGACGGATTACAGCAGCATTCTGCTGATCATACAAAGCAAGTGCCACAGGGACGCATAGTGGAGAACCTGCCTTGAACTGCTCAATGAACTGTAGAAATCAGACATAAGAATATCATATCAGTGGTTAGAGCATCCGAACTACAACTCGGAGGGTCATGAGTTTGGTTCTCTCCTGGAGCTCAGAAAATTTTTCTGAGCTTTCTGGTGTTTGAATTCTCCTTCTTCTTTAATATATCAAACAAAAGGAGTCAAAGTGTTCTAATTTGATGTAAGGACAACAATAGATAATTTGGCAAAAACAAAATTAATAGTTACAGCTATATCCATATCTTGCAACCAACTTCAAAGGTGTCTAGTTTTAGTTGGAACCAACAGCGTGCAAAGAAAGTAGTGCCCGATAGCCCAGGGCTAGTGGATTTTGCTATCGGGCTGGTGAATTCTGTTTTTAACTTGCCCGACAGACAAGTGATGTTTTATGAGGAATTCAATAACAGAAGAACTGTGAAATCAATTCTGCTAGTCAAAAAGTTTTTGGGGCTAGTTGAAATGATGTCTGGGCTAGTAAATGCTAACTTCAGCTTGCCCGAATGGCAAGCTGTAAAAATAATTTTCTTTGCACCCTGAACCAAGTTTCACACATTTCTCAAATGGAGCATTTCCACTCTTACAGACTATCAATCAAGACTAAGGGCGCTTTCCAAAAGTCAGAACTGGCCGGCTGGATCATTGCCTGACCAAACATTTTGGCAATAAAATGGCTTTTTCCAAGAGGTTTCGCTGCACAACCATCTCCTTTGTGCATAATATATAGGATTTGACTTATCTGAATTGTTAGTTTCGCTTAAACGTTAAATTCTCATTACGATGGGATTGGGCTGGCCAGACACAGGAGTCAAACCATACTGACCTACAACCCTGAACAAAACTGCTGAGACAGTTACATATTTTTTCTAACTTTTGCACCCCAATACCGTCTCCTCTAAACAGAAAAAGTAAGCCCCTTCACCTAACCCTATTCAAAGTTGTCTTGGTCTAAAACCAACGTGTATAATTGCCATGCTACCCTAAACAACTTTGGATAAGGAGAGGTGGGAAATCAGGCATTCATTTGGTGATGATTTCAATTTTTGCCAGGATGACAGGAAAAAATAGGCATTTTCGCGATTTGTCTCAACATAATTTGTCCAGGGTTGTAGGTTAAAACTAAACAACCTAGGTTAAAAGAAATCAACCAAAAAACCAAGTTACTTGCAACGGAGACACCATGACAAGCTTTGTGTGACAAACATGAACATCGTTTAATGGTTGTAGATGTCGACATGTCGATCTTTTTATTGCTAATCTTAACTCATTTACTGAGTGTGCATTTCTTTGGGGATGAATCATCTGGATCAGGATCAGTCATCTGAGATCACTTGGATCATGGTACATCAAAATGGACTGATCAATCCTTTCCCACAGTAGACTCGTCAGTTATCTTCCCAATAAAACGCACTCTAAATAATTAGGTTATGTCAAACACAGATAATAGACATTTTTAGCTTGTAGGTTTTATTTTCCCAATTCAGATCACGCGATGTTCCCAAGGGAATTTGCCTTTTGTCTTTTCATTAGTTATGCACGGATATGCACTTGGATAGTGAGACATTTGAAAGAAACAGTTCTCTGGGGTAACATTCCATGGTCTGGAAAAACAAAACGTACTACAAGCTGAGAGCGGGAATCAATGCATGGGCAAGAAGTGTTATTCTTGGAAATGTGCATCTTCTTTGAACATCGATATTCAGCATCATTTCTGGAGATCACTTAAAGCTCACCTCATAAGCTTTAACTCTCTGTTGCTGAGCAGTCGAAGGATCCAACGCCGTTTCCACGGCTTGAATTAACCGCTTAGAAACTTCTTCAACTTCAGAGGCAGCCATGTTTGAAGGCCTTAGTATGTCATGACACTGATCACATAGTGTCCTTTAAAAGGTTTACCGCTACTCGACTACAGGCTCAAGTGGGATTTCTGTACTTTGTAAGGCAGCTAGCACCGGCAGCTGGCATTCCACAAAAACCGATGCAGTTTGCCTCGAAACTGCCTTGATCTAAAAGATACAGTCTGTACCTTCATCAACTAAGACTATGCTTGCAGATCTGGTTTCAAGCGTGGTTGGCCGGTCCTCAAATCGCCCGAGGACTCTGAGTGGGCGCGCGGCATCTGGCTTTGCGCGAAGGCAATATGCATCTGAAATTTAATTGTGTGTTTAAAGTATTTGATTTTTAATTTCTTCCGGCTACATAATGGCGGACGACTCGTTCGTTGAACCAAAAGCATCGGAAGAACCTTACACGAGGATAAAGACCCTGGGAAGAGGAGCTTTTGGCGAAGCAGTTTTGTATCGCAAAACGGAGGTAAGAATAGATTTGTTCAGTCTGCAGTTTATATCGCTGCAAGCAAATATCGCAAGCAAAACACAGCACGTATTTCTTTGGCAGGGCTTTGGCTGCGGTTATTAAAAATAATGCTCTCGCAAATTTTGCATTTTTCAAGAATAATGTCAGCGCTTTTTTTGCGATACATTTTTCTCATCGCAAAAAAATTTCCCTTTCCAGCAGGGTTTATACTGAATGCGGGGGTTGCGAATAATCGTTTCTGCAATGGTAAATAAAAGTTACTCCCTTCCCGAGTAATCGAGTTGTTAATGATTCATTATCCTCCAGTTGTTAGCAAGTTGATGTCTCTTGACCTTTTATTTCCTGTGGCAATTATTTTAAGTCGAAAGTTGTCTTGAAAAGCTGAAATTAAACTGGTCTAAGCTTAATTAAACTGGCTTATGGAAGTGTGTCATAAATGAACATTTTTCGAATTTTTAGACTGTACTCTTTTATAATAATTATACAGCTTTCAGGTTTCTCAAAAGCCCGGAAAAAGGATATTTTTACCATAGTTTTTTATTTACGTTTGTGAAAAGTGACACTATAAGCAGGGTGCTACATCAAATTATTATTAAGCTTATCATTATTATTTCAAGTGTCAAAGATCAAACAACCGCTGATTTCTTGAATTATTATTTTGAAAGAATAGCTAAATATTTCGTAGTTTCAGATATTTAGTAAGGAGTAAACTCACACAAAAAAGAAACATGTGAGGGGAATTGTGTAGTACATAAAATACTACACTAAGAAGGTTTGACATCATATTTATTGCATAGCTTTGAGGTAATCAAGCATGGATTGTTTACCTTTGGTCTTAAGAGTTTAATAAGCACTTGAAAGTTTAAAAATGTCAGGCATTCATGTATGGATGGAGAGGATCAAAATAATATCTCTCTACTATGGATAATCCTTTTGCAGGAAGGAGGTCATTCTAATATTTTAAAATTTGATATGTCTAGACAATGGAGACCTTTAAATTCAAGGAGGACGACGACCATGAGTACAAGATTTGACGTGAAGTTTTTTCTCGTCTTCTCAAAATACAGACCTCCCAGAAAGCTTCATTTTACCATTTTTCACTAGAAAACTTAGCATTGTTAACTTTAGTGAAGGTTATGCGCTCTCCCAATCGCAAAAATGATAAAACTTCTAACATTAATTGGTACATGTATCTTGTTTTGCCACCATGACGTTCGCCCGAAAACTCATAGTAGAGTGATGAGGGCTACCACATTTTCCCGCCAAAATGACCCTGGCTTACGTGCGTGCACTACTTAGTATTGAGAAATCTCCTACTTGTAGTCATACTCGTCTTAGAATCGAAAGCTTTCTATTAAATATACAGACGGTCGAACCCTTCGGCTTCCCATCTTGTCACAATTGAGGTTGGACAGTCTGCTTATAAATTTCTGATAAGAGATGTATTCTGGTAAAGTAGTACTTCACATAGCAATCTGAATATAAGCAGTTTTATTATTTACTTTTCTCAGTGAATTTTGTTTATATGACTTGCTTGTTGAAGGTACTGTCAGTGACATAAAGGCCTTCTTTGGGAGGGGGGGGGAAGGGTACATATGTCCCTGGTCTGAATTTCAAAAGCGGTTGTTTCATGTATTGAAGAGGAGGCTATGTCATTGTCAGTATTTTGCTACCAACTGTGTTTGCCATTTTCCTCGTCACGGTTGCAGTTTTCAACCAATCTTCATGTCGTTTGTTGCAATTTCATCTGTCTTATGTCCCTGTTTTAAGGCTGTGTCAGTTGATGTAATTTAACTTTAACGGGGCCATAGAGTGTATTTCTCTTTTAAAGATGGAGAATGGTGGGTAAATTTAAAAATCCTGGATCTTGGAAAATCTGATCTCTAAAAGTCTTGGAAGCGTTGTGATTTCCTAGTTTTTTTGTTTTGTTTTGTTCTTTTTTTTGTTAAGTCTTTTTAGAAGTATTTAGCTAGAAACTACTGACAGATGTATTGTTTAATACAATATTATTTTTTGACAAAAAAGAATAATACCCCTTCGACTGTAAATTGCCAGTATTCACATAACCTTGGATCTTTAGTAATTTAATCTATATTTCTTGTCAGGGGAAATTTGATAATGATCAAGAGTGGACCTTTAAGATATGACTAATTTTTACTAAATAAATATTATTCTTGTATGAAGGCAAGAATTGACCTGCCATTTTCTGTTTTGTTGTTGGCTTGTTGTTTGTCAGGACAATGTCCTTGTGGTGGTCAAAGAGGTCAACTTAAGTCGTGCTAGTGACAAGGAAAGAGCTGATGCTGAAAAAGAGGTGGATATCCTGTCGCTGTTGAATCACACCAATATTGTAACATACTATAATCATTATATCGATGGTACATCACTTCTTATTGAAATGGAATACTGCAATGGTGAGTGTTAAGCAGTTCTTTACTTTCAATCCACTTTTTTTAAAGTAAAAGGAAAAATTGTTATTTACTGTTGCACTATCTCTTTCTTTAAAAGAAATAATGATTAAAAGATGCCCTTATCCATTTTATTGTTATTTAAATATTCAGGCCTGAAATGACTTAAAATTTGGTGGATTAATTATGTCTTCTTTTATTCTCAGGTGGTACACTGAATGATAAAATATGTGCACAGAAAGAACTTTTTGCAGAAGAGGTAAGCTGGGGGAAAACAATGACAGTGTACGTTGCTCCTTGCACCTATCCTGTCGTCATGGTGACCGTTAAGGCACCATGGACCTAGCAACCCTTTCGCTCATTTGATTTTGTTTTCAGATTCTTTTAGGGCAACGCAAAACTTCAACCCTTATATCCACTCAGAGATGTTATTCTCCTAATGCTTCTTTTGTTGGCCCCTTCCTCTCCCTCCTTGCACTGTTCCTTGTAAAATTGTCTTGGCAAGCCCTGCTGATCTTGATACATGCCCAAACCACTCAAAAACTACAGTGGACACTCTTTTTCATACTGACTGATTTACTCTGTTTGGAACAGAAAAGCAAATAAATAAATAAATAAATAAATAGACTGAAGGTATTATTAAAACCTGGATGAGACTATATGAGATCAACCCACTGTTCATGTAACTATTGAAAAAAGTTACAGCTAGGGTTACAGGGGTTGATTTGATCCAGTGCGATCTAGGTTTTGTCAATGGCCATGACTATAAGGATCCATTTAAATAATCAACATTTATGGCTAACACCAATTTTCAGCTAGTTCAGAATAATTTTGAACTACTTGAAAATTTGTAGTAGCCGCAAACTTCATTTGAGGGATTTACAGTTAAATTATTTTAATTTTATTAACTTACTCTGCTGTGTTGCTAAAATACACTGTAGCTAAAAAATAATCAATCATTATATTAATTTATATTTTGCTTTATGACAGATAGTAATCTGGTATTTCTTCCAAATATGTTCTGGAATGAGTCACATTCATGAATGTGGTATTGTTCACAGGTAAAATAGTTAATGCAGGGTTATAAAATAGTTTTTTCGAAATGCTACGACTTAGTGTTAGTTCTGTGCTACAGAGCTCTAAAATGGAGCCAGCCTTAAGCATTATACAGGTGGGAAAAAATGATGAAAGAGAATACTTGCCAGAAATATATAATTTTTGTAGCAATTTACTTGTATACCCATAACCCTTTAAATGCCCCCCCACCCCTCCCCTTCTAGTACTCACATGCAAAACTAATAGCAAAACATGTATTTTGAATGCTTTGAAAAAAGAAAAGAGGAAGACGGCAAAAAGTAAATACTCTAGGACGTAATTAATAACTTGTTAGCCAGATATGGTTAAGAATTTTTGTTGTTTGTAATTTTGGTTATTTGGAAATAGTTTTTCACTATAAAAAATTGCGATAAAACATTTCTTAAAATCATTTTAAGATTAAAAAAATTGCTAAAAAGCGACGACGTTTCGACGTTAGCTGAACGTCATTATCAAGTCAAAATAAGTGATTTTTGGTCTATAAATACTAAAAAAACAACAATAGATGACGTTCAGCTAACGTCGAAACGTCGTCGCTTTTTAGCAATTTTTTTAATCTTAAAATGATTTTAAGAAATGTTTTATCGCAATTTTTTATAGTGAAATGCTTTTCAAAATCACTTCTTGTTTGGAAATAGTTGATATACTTTTTATTGTATAAGACTCCAAATAAAAAACATGTATGTATGTATGCAAATTCTCCCAACTGATTTCTCTACATTTCCTTAAGGAATTAGTTGAGAAATAATTATTGGTTTCATGAAAGTTCATTGAAGCATTTTCACTTGGGTGATCTGACTTATTTGATAACTTACAACCTTTCGTCTTGATCATGTATTGATTCTTTTTTAGAATAATGGAGTAGGTCACTCTTGAGTCTGAAAGGAAAGGACTGAAGGAAAAAAGATATCATCATATTGTTGATTTAGAAATTTATTTTTATTCCGTCTAGAGACATCAAGACACTTAACATTTTCTTGACTAAATCTGGGTTGGTGAAACTTGGCGATTTTGGTATTGCAACTGTGTTAAAAGGATCAAGAGAATTTATGGCTGAATCTGTAAGATTTCAATCTTTGTTGTTGTTCATTAGACAGAAGTGGTTCCTGTTTTAACTTATGTAAACTTTTCTTTTGGGTGCCCCGCATTGTGGAAAACTTTGTTAGGCCTTGTACACAACTTCTGTGCTTAAACCAGCAGGGGGGTACCAGGGCAGAGGAGTTACGGTGACAATTGCAAAGCAGTTTTGGGGTTTGCAATTCATGGTTCGGATATTTTTAGGCAAGACGAATGTGGCTTGTAGTTTTGGGTGGTATAAAATAATATAATTTAACCAGGGAGTAATACTTTCCAGGGGTAAAAATGTAAAGACTTGTGTACATATAATAATATTATATGCAATGTTGTCGTTTAATTTTCGTCTTAGCTTATATTGTCAAGCCAGTTGATATTTATTTTCAAACCAGTAGTTATTATTAATTTTCAAACCAGTTTCAATTTGTAATGTCCAGCTGTAATATATTTTCACTGAAGAGTGAATGCATTTAGTATAGAGATCTTAGCAGTTTTTGACAGGATTTAAGTAATTACCATCGGGCATGAGTGATTAGGGTATTAAAAGCACCTGTTTTAGTGATTGGGATTGAGTACTGATCTTATTTCTCAAAAAAATCATGGGGCAGAAATGTGTTAAAAGTGCTCACCAAGTAACTCTTGGTGTTGTGATTCCACATAGGTTGTTGGTACCCCATACTACATGTCACCTGAAATAGTCCAAGGACACAAGTAAGTACCTGAGTAGCTGAAGTGGTGTGTTGATTATTGATTATAATAGGATTTATAGTAAATCAATTTGATGATCACTTTGCTCAAATAGATTAAAAGTTCATTTTTCTAGAAAAACAATTTAAACAAGTGCAAGTGTCCCTGTTATGGACTTTTTGTGGCAGCTTGATTTCAGTCAGGTCTTGAAAAAACTTGAATTCCAGCTTGTCATTTGGGCAAGCTGCTCTGACGTTGTGCTTGCCTTCGTCCACTTCTTGCTGGTTTTATAATAAATTAGTTAATGATTTTGTTAGAGGATGCCTAACCTTAATAGAAGTTACTTGCCCAGCAAGAAAATTGACTCATTCCAGACTACTGGACGGGGCTTTGCGAGCCCTGAAAGACTTAATGTGCTAGATGTATGCTTGAATTTCACATGAGGTTGAACTAACCTCCCTGGCTTATTATTTTAACAGGACAGTGTAGAAAATTAAACTTTAATATCAAGCTGACAAACAGTCCCAAAAGAATTGTTTACTTCTATACTATCATCATGGTTTTTGCCAGGAAATTATGATGGGTAGCTGTCAATATGGCAAAGGTTAACAGATAGTACATCTATTTGCAGATACAACCAAAAGAGTGACATGTGGGCATTGGGATGTGTTTTGTACGAGATGCTCACACTGAGAAAAGTGTTCGATGCAACAGTAAGTTGAAATGTTTTCTTCACTACCCTTTAAAGAAAAACTTAGACCAAGACTTGACTTCTCTTTAATAATACAGTTTCAATTCATACATTTTGTTGTTTCTTTATTTCATTTGTATGCTCCTTTGAAAGTTTAGCAATAATCCAAATTTTCCTCTCCATTTCCTTGCTGAACCAGAGGATCAATTCAATCATACAACACACAAATGCCTTATTTGAAAATAATGTACACCAATTCATTCTTTCTTAATTTGTAGAATCCTCTGAGACTTGTGTCTGACATTGTCAAAGGGCAGTATGAAGAGATTGACTCAGAATATTCAAGTGACATGCATAGTTTGGTAACAATTCTATTATCACAGGTATTGTTTTAAAGTTTATTTAAATAATTCCAAAAATTGATATAAGTACACTTATGTCCAGGTTTGCTTGCAGCTTGCAAACCTGGACATATCTCTACCACTAATGGAACAGGTACCTAGAAATACTGTGTAAGCCTCAGGAGACTCTTAATAAACCTTTGTCATGCGACGGCCATTTTGTCTCAGGAGATTTAAAAAGCTTGGTTTATGCACAGCTAGCCTCGTAGAGAGAACGAGGTTAGCCATGCATAAACAAAGCTTTTTAAATGTCTAGAGACAGAATGGCCACACCATGAGAAAGGTCACTCTGTAAGTTGCTACCACCTCAGACAAAACTGTTGAGTTTTCTAACTTTTGTGCCATACTTCCATCTCCTCTAGACAGAAAAAGTAAGAAACCCTTCCCACTCCCACACCCCTATTCAATGTTGTTTTGGTCTAAAACCCATTGTGTATGATTCTCGTGTTATCCTAAACAACATTGGACAATTAAAGGGTGGGGGGAAATCGGGCATTCATTTCGCGACAGTTTCCATTTCTGGCAGGATGACAGGAAAAAATAGATACTTTTGTGATGTGTCTCAACATGTTTTGTTCAAGGTTGTACTGTATCCTGTCTTCCTAATTTGTGTTGTCTTTGGTTGTGAAGACAAAAGGAGAATTTGGCTGATGATTAAGAGTCACGTCTAATGACTTTTTCTGTGTATTCAGAAAGAGGGCAAACATTTGGGTTCATGTACATGCAGATAATATCTTTTGTTTAAGGAACTCTGCAAGAATCTACATCCAGAATCAAGGCTCTGGAAAACACATTTTAGAACTATTTTTTGAAGTAAAACAAAAATCCCAGAGTGGAGGGGATACTCTGTTCCCTCCGCTTTCCCAACTCCACCCTTGCGAATTGCACCCCTTTTTTGAGTGCCATAGACCACTGCCCTTCCAAAGAAAATGAAAAGCGTACATTAAAAGTGGAAAATGTTCTGTTTCTTACAATATTCTCAACCACCGATAAATCCTTAGCTCCAACAGGCAACTTTTAGCAAGTAGCATTTTGTGTTGTACTCTCCCATTTGTGGAATGTTTAACTTATTGACTTGAGATATTTATGACAACCTTAGAATCCAGATGACAGACCGACAGTTGCAGAAGTTCTAGCTATGCCCTTACTAAGCAGTTTGGGAAGGTAATGCTGTTTTTCTACAGAAAAACAATAGCAGACACAATCATTGCATGTACTAAAAGTATAAGAAACTGCAAGGACAATAAAACGTCATGTTAAATTCATTCAGTTTGGCTTACTGTTGTATGATAGCAGTTTAAACCTATCCCCATCTCTAAATAAAATTAAGAGGTTGGCCAAGTAATACTCACAAGAAGAAGAGTAGTCAAAGCTGTCATAAAAAGACAGGACCCACCACTCCACAAAATGACTGGACGTGGTGGTATCTTCGTGTTCTCACTTTTTCTCAACATCTCAAAGTTGGGTTTCAAATTTTTTCTTTTATGCCATTTTGTCCTTATTTGAATAACTAGGTAGGGGAGTAAAGAATTGTAAGTTCAGTAACCTGTACCTTTTGTCAATTCGTATAACTTTTTTCTCTTGAAGGGAAATGCAAAAGAAAGTTTGGGAGTTGAATGCTTCAACCAGAAGAGCAAGGTAAGTGAAATGTTCCAAACGTTTTTAATAAGAAGTTAGCTCTAACAAGTTGAAGGATGGCTTAACCTGAAAGTAGATTGTACAGGATGTACAACAAATAAATTGAAGGCATTTAAAAAGGACTTTCTAAGTGTAGTTATGGACTTCTGCTCCAACAATTTTTTTGAAAAATCTTTGGTAAACATGCCTATTATATAAATAATACCTGATACCAGAAATTAAATTATCCGAAAATAACGGCAATTTTTTTCAGTAGATGGCCAATTTTCTCTGGAAAGTATAGTCCACTAAAGCACCAATTTTGTTAAAAAATATTTATGACCTATAAAATTTACTTATTTTTATATTATTGCCAAATGATAGGTGTAGTTTTCCTTAAAATTTTGAACCCAACTTGTTAAGACCAAAAAAGTCATGTCACCCCATAGAAAGAAATCCAAGACAGTCTTGGATTCTTTATTCCAATCATTAGTGGGATTCTGGATTCCTTGAGCTGTATTCCAGATTCCTAAGCGCCGGGTTCCGGATTCCACAAACAAAGATTTCTCGGATTCCAGAATCTGGATTCCCTTAAATGGAGATTAAGATGGCATAAAGACGTCACGCTTTGCAGCTGTAATAACAACGGAGCCACCTTGACTTTATTTCTAATAAAAAGTACTTTCAGACTAGTAACTATTAAGTTACATGTATAAACTGCATTATTAGAAACTGAATCATTGGATAATGCAATTCTAGAGCTCTGATTGGCTGAGCCATCATTATAATATTTTTCGGGTGGAGAGAGGCGACGACCAGAAATACGTCGGCAGTTCGCAGGCAAAGCCATCATGGTATATGAGCCATTACACCATGCTCTACAAATATGGTAACTGTACGCGTCTGCTCAAAATTAAAAACAAGATGAAAATCGGTTGTTTTTACAAATACAGTCGGGAAGAATCCTCGTTATTTTGTGGGCGTTTCTGATAAAACAATTATTCCACTCGCGCTTGTTGGATATGAGATGATTATAGCCAACTCAGCGCTATGCACCTCATTGGCTATCTACCATCTCATATCCAATGCGCACTCGTGGAATAATTGTTAATTATCTTTTTCTTACCTTCACCTGTCATTTGCCTGCTTTGGTTTATTAAGGCACGCCAGTGGATCAACAGAAGTTGTCCCCATTATCACATCTAAAAGTAGTGAGGTAAGTTTCTGCATTAAAGCATTGAATTTGATGGGTCCTTGTATCATCCCGGGCATCATCTTTTCAAACAGTATCATTGATCGAATTTATACTGGAGAAAAATTCTCCGTCTATACAAATAGTCCATCAGACAATTCGTCTACATGTAGATATAAATTCATGAAAATGAATTGAGAAGGATTTTTGGCATCTTTGTGTCAGTCTAGTTATAAATTTAGAGAATTGTCTTAGACAAATTCTCCGTCTGTTAGGTATATATTAACAACCGAAGATGAATTTTTTCTCAAAATTCATCTGATAACCGGAATTATATCTAGACGAATAATTCCTCTTTATAAATTCGGCCATTAAGTTGGGCCACACTTTAAATCCTGTCCATCATTTTTCTTTTTTTTAGTTTTTGTTTTTTATCACAAATGGTAAAAATGTAATTCCCAGAGTGATTTATGATACAAAAGCCAACGACAAAGTTGCTAGTTATGTGATGAAACTCTGTGTTTATTTTTGATGTATTACTCCTATGGCTTAAGCACTCATTTTACGGATTAGAGTTAAGCGCTGTTATGGTTAAACCCTTATTTACAACACTTACTTAGTGGCTTGCTGGCTCGCATTGTTTACTAACTAATTCAAAATGATAGGAATATACTATCTGAATGTTTTACGAGGTCAAGTCGTAAAAAGCTGACAAAATCTACCATTTAACAAGGTCGTTGGGCTTTATAGCCATGCATGGCACTTAATTAACCATGTTGGCACTAACAGCTTTCATTTTGGTTTGAATTAGGTGTTTTACTGGGGAGGTGGTAAACAAACTCCACATAAAGTAGACATGTTTCAAGGTGGACATTCCGCGCTTCAGGTGATTACCAGATCCTTGTATTAACTGGTTTATACTACCACATGAGAAATTACTGCAGTTTGATTGGCTTAGAGCAGTTTTATTTCAGCTTAATTTGAAATACCTACATGTGAAAATTACAAACTTTTTTTCGGTAGTAGTATAAACAAATAATAGCATGATTTGTACGTGATATTTGGCATAAATACCACTCGTGATATTTCAAAATTGTCTCAAATTTCACTCGCCTAATGGTTCGTGAAATTACGTATAACAATTTTAAAATATCACTCGTGGTATTTAAACCAAATATCCCTACAAATCATGCTATTACCTATACTAATTTAGATTGATATGCAGAAATGATTTCTGCATATACAAACAGTTTTCTCGATTGTGTGTTTTTTGTTATTTCCCTGGTGTTTGACCAGGATTTTTGAACAAAAGAGCGTCTGTGAGAAGGAGAAGGTGTGCTTTACAGGCAGGGCGTTTTTGCCTTGTCTTTTTTTCCTTTGAATACTTGAGACTGTGGCTCAAGACTTGGAAAAGAATTGTAATAGTCAAAAATTCGAAGAAAGTGCAAAAAAAATAGTCCAGTTTCGATTTAAAAATTACCGCTGAATACAAACATTAACGGCACACTTATACAGGGTTAGCCTCGACGTAAAGTAGAATATTCAGAAATTCCGGCAAGTAAGTGTTTAAAATTTGAATATACACAATAGACAGAGTAATAAACAGGTCTTTTTCTCGTCGGAATTTGTGAATATATTACTTCAGATGGAGGCTAAGCCTGTAAAAAATGCGTCTTCACTTCTTTAATTCAGCGGTCATAGCGAACTCGAAACTGGACTATTTAGGGGTTGTTTAACCTTATTACCAACCATGTTTAGAGTTGACTTTAACTTACTAGTAAAAATGCCCTACAGAACAATTCAAACAAAGTGCATATATCATTTTGTAAAAAAAAAATGAAAAACTTAGCGACATTTTTCTCCTGTTTTGCTGTAGAGGCTCATTTAAATGGTGATAACCCTAGATTAGGTTTATAGTCTCGGCAGTATGAAATAAAACCTTTTGGAGTGGAGGATTTAAGTCTACCAGATTAAATATCAAAATACTTATCGTAAACTTTCATTTAATTTCAGCTGGCTGTTGGTCAATCACATTTCGCTGTTGTAACTGTTGAAAATGAACTCTTCACGTGGGCTGTAAGTACACTGACCATGCTACTTTCTCACCTTTTCATGTGTAACTGTGTCTACCTTTATCGTTTTCTCGTTCTTCACTTTTTGCTTTTCTCTAACCATTATCCATCGTTTCTTTAGTCTGTTAGTTTCCATTCCGTCTCATGATCCTTCTCCATCTTTTTACTCCCTGTCGCTATCTTTTTCTAGTTTCCATCTTATCTGCACCCCACCAGACATCTTCATCACTCCATTATTTTCTCCACCACAGTCTTTATCGTTATTTACTCACTATTCTAACTAATCTCCATCTTAATTTTTCGTCCTTCTCCGTATCCAAACCGCCCGTCTCATCGACCTTCTTTTGTCTCTTTGTTTTCTTAGCCTTTCTCCCGCAAGTTGAGATCAGGCCCAATTTTAGCGGTTCTCATACATTCTCTCTAACGGCTACCATTACAAAGCGAATTGAGCCTGATCTCAGGTTATTCTCCCGCCACTTTTCTTTTTGTCAGATTCTCTGTCCTTTCTTCAAACTTCATGTCCTCTATTTTGGGCCTTTACTGCCGCAATTCTTCTATTACCCTTTTCTATTCACCTTTTAAATCTGTCTGTACCTCTACCTATTCGTCTTTTCATTTCTCTCGGAAACCAGGAGGTGTCGCGAAAATCTCTGGCTGTTTACTAACTCTAGTTTTTGGACGTGTGTTATTTTTTTTCAGAATGTACATGGCGGCAAACAGATGGTAGGCCAGCTGGGACATGGTGATACAGCAGCTTATCGCATCCCAAAACCAATCGATTCATTACATGGAATTCCCATCAAACAAGTTGCGTGCGGAGATGAGTTCACGGCGTGTGTGACAGGTACAAATTCAAAATTAAATGGCCTAACAATTATATGCTTTGTGAATTGTTTGCAACAGAGTAAGATAGATTGAGGTTAAGTTCGCCTTTAGTTGTATGAAAAACTAGAACGATTTGACTTCCCTTGGAATAGTCATTGAAACCTCTTAAAGAGATGTTGCTTCTGCTTCATTGAACGCTAACTTATTCTGCACTGTTCATTTATTCCCTTATTGTTTTTTCAAGGTATTATTATTATTATTATTATTATTATTATTATTATTATTTATTTATTTATTTGTTCATTTTTTAGAGGATGGAGTGTTATACGCTTTCGGCTCAGATTACTGGGGCTGTATCGGCTGCAACAATGAACTGGACGAGGAAGTTGTTACCCCATACAGAGTAAGATTTTTTGATGAGAATCCTGTTGAGCAGGTTGCCTGTGGAGAGTGCCATGTTGTGGCGCTAACAGGTGGGTTGCCTTTGTCTTGACGCAGTACACGTTGATGCTTAGCGAACTCACTTTCCTATAAAAGGCAAAAACTTTTCTGAGGCAAACAGTTACCATACGCACCATGATGTATTTTTTTCAATTAAAACTGTTTTGGCAAATTGAACCACTGTGATAAACCATCATCTTCTCTGAGAGACCCTTCATTTGTGTATTTGCGTCTTGTAGATGTATTTCTGAAATTTTTCTTAACGTCTACTAACCACAGAGCTGTTTTGAGCGTTTTCACATGACGTCACGGCGGCCATATTGGTGTCTTGAAACAATAAAACGGCGGTCATGTTGGTGTACCAAACCAATGCTGTGCAAGTTGAACTATTTTCTTATGTAAACGCTTTTTTTTGTTCCAATAAACATTGTATAGCTGCTGGTCACGTGAGTGGCCACGTGATTGAAATATACTGCGTTTTCATTCACGTGGCTAGCAGCTATGCAAATTTATTGGAACAAAAGAAATTTTTTAAGAAACTTGTTAAGTTCCAATAAACTTTGCATAGCTGCAGGCCGCGTTGAAAACGCTCTGAGCGTTTTCATTCACGTCACCAGCAGCTATGCAAATTTACTGGAACAAGAGAATTTTTTTAAGTAAGAAAAAGGTTCAATCCCCTGGTTTGAGACACCGACGTTTGCACCGTCTCGTTGTTTTGGGGCATCAATATGCCGGACTTGACCTCATGTCTAAAAGGAATAACACACAAACTGCGGTTACAAACATCAGAAATAGCAAACGCATTGTATAACTGACTTTTATAATATCGAACTTGACGCTTCGTACGCTTGACGTCATGTGTTCACACTCTGGGTGGGCAATTAGCGACAGAACAGAAACGTTAGTTGATGACGGCGCGCGCAAATCAAACAACTGGCTTCACCAATGGTAGAGCGGCAAATTGGGCACTGGAAGTCGCGTTTAGTCCTTCCCGCACTTTTTCGGGCCGTCAACTGTCGTTCCCGTTCTGTTGCTAAAACAGCCTATTAGTTTGATTTGATGTTGATGCAATACTGACTTCCATTGTTTGTGACTGTATGTGTACAAGCTTGTAGCGAAGATGTCATGAGTAAATAACGCGTTGTCATTCAACAGTTGCTGTGTTTTATGTCTTCCTAATTAGGTTTTTGACTCCTTTCTTCTCTTGTTTCAGCTTCAAAGGAAGTTTACTCTTGGGGTTGTGGAGAGTATGGTAAGCTCTAAAGAGATTTTGTTTTGTAAAAAACTATGTTTGGAACTGCCTGGGTTTGCCAAAAAGAGGGACGCCGTCTCATCCATGTTAATTTTCGCGGATTATATTTATTCAATTCCGCTTGCCTTAATAAATGATGGACTGATGCAGCTTCGTTCCCAGTCTTCCTTCGCTCACCGCGCGAATAGGCCTGCGGACAAGTGTGGAACTAATGCTACTGTAAACCTTCTTTTCTATTTCTTTATAGGTCGTTTAGGGCTGGGAAATGAAGATGATTGCGCTGCTCCACAGAAGGTAACTTAACATGCATTGCGCTTGAATGTTACGCCAGGCAATTTTTCTTGCAACCTGTCTTGAAATTTTCTAGAACCGTGGCGAGACGGGATGCACAAGGGAGTCGTGATGGAGGCTTTTGCGGAGCAAAAGTTGCGCAGTGGACAATTTAGAGGCACTCGCCTGCCACCATTGTGGCCATAAATGGTCAACCCCTTTAATTCTAGATCAAGTTATGGCAAGATGATCTGTCAGTCTAACTGTGAACAAATTTCTATGATGTTACCATTCAATTTAAATCTCTTCAACAGAACTTTTGCGTGGTAATATTTATTTCTTAGAATTTTATCAAAAGATGTTTGGCATTTTGGGGATTGTTTTTTAAGTTTTCTTTCGGCATTGTTTTGTTGTAGGTGGATGTACCCGCACAGTGTCGGTTGGTATCCGTCTGCTGCGGTTCTGATTTCACCTTTCTACTCACTGCAACTGGGCGACTTCTCGGTTTTGGAAACAACGACGAGAACCAGCTTGGAATCGATACACCACAGTCACTAAGAAAAAGGCAAATAAAGGTTCGTTATTTGAGTACATCCTCGTTTACTTTTTTAACGGAGACAACTCTCAAATTTCGTCTGACGGTACAACCAATTCGTCACTTTAGAAACGCGAAGGGAACTGGAGCCGAAATGTGCCCGCAATTGTTTCTGGGATCGCTGCTGGGGACACGCCGGTCAGCTATTGGCCAATTTTTTTCCGTGTCCTTAGCAACAACCCCAGAAGTCTTTGCGAAAGTTTACACGACCCAGTTTTTTTGTAGTTTCTAAAGTGTCAAATGTGCAGACAGGATAGTATTTCACCCGTTTTTCTGCTTTTTAATTTTCAGTCTGTCTCTGGTCACTTTCCTTATCTCACCCTCCCCAAACCTGTAATGCCTCTTAACAAGTGAGTACTTTTTACACAAAGTTACTTTTATCTGATCGAAAAGAAACATTTTGAAACCATTGGTGGGGAGTTTGGTAGACTAAAGAAGGCTGGAGCTGTTACCAACCCAGAACTGCTCCCCAAACTTCTTACGAATGTTATTTTACAATTAGTAAGTTATTAATGTAATTAGTAATTGATGCCTAAATTTCTCTAGTGACATGGTGAACTATTTTACACAGTTAGTGCTAGTGAAGACGTTTGCGTCTCGGTAAATTGTTGCACCCTAACAGAATACAGCTTTTTGGCTACCAACAGAATTGTTTATCTTGAAACTGATCCTGATTCTGATTCTGATTCTAATTTTCTAGTTGAATGTCGTGATTCAGTCTGGAATATGATATATTTTCGTTGCCTCGTGTTTTCTGGATGCCATCACCTCTTTCACTGGCATTACGAAGTTTCCCCCCCCCCCCCTCCCCACCACCACCACTACTCCCAACCCCTACCCCCAAAACAGTCTCGTAGTATTATTCTACAGAACACCGACCCTGGGCCAGTTAGTTCTTTTTGTAGAGAAAGTAAGCTAAATCATTAACTTTGAGGTTTTGAAACGTCGTTTGCGCGTTTGACTGGTTTGATGCTGTGTTTAAGCTGGTTGAAGTTTATGCTTACGTTTTTTGCTGTTGATGATGTTGTTGTTATTGTTTTTTAAGGTATAGTATAACCTCTGTCTCAGCTGGAAGGACACATTCTGCTGTAATAGATGGTAAGAGTGACACGGCTTTGTTCATTATTGGTGGATTTCCACTGTCGCGTAATCTTAAGGTGCTTACGCTCGTAAATTTTACGCCTGTAAATTTAGGGCAATGTATGAAGTGTCGCGCGTAAATATAAAAGTTGAACCTCGCTCAACTTTTACGTTCACACACGACACTTCATACATTGCCTCTATTTTATTTATGGAAGGAAATTTTACGAGCGTAAGCACCTAAAAGTTACGCTGCAGTTGAAATCCACCCTTATCTTCTTGTGATATCAGTTCCTCGGCTAGGAGAGTAGAAGAAGTTTTACTTAGGTTGCTGATTTATCGAGGTATCAATCGTGGAGGCTTTGTCATGCTAGTCTAAACAACGCATACGTTTTGATAGGAAGCCTTAAATAATTTCGTTCTTTCTTGGTAATTTTCGCACGAATAGAATTTAAACTTCCTAATAACCTTTTGAGATATTTTGTTTGGTTTTCACAGCCTACGGTCGGCTTATAACAGTGGGCTCCAACAAGTTTGGCCAGCTAGGATTGGGAGACTTCAAGCCACGAACGGGACCTTGTATCGTGGGTGGCGAAATGGTTGGCAAACGGATTGTTCAAGCAGCATGTGGAGATGACTTTACAGTTGTGGCTACTGCTGGTAACAACTTATTACGTACATTGGTTTAAACACTAGGAAGCCAGTTAACTGTACTTTATTTCGCCACCTTTCGGTCTTTAACTGTTGTTTCTTTCCTCAGATAACCAGATCTACTCATGGGGGAGGGGTGATAATGGTCGGCTTGGCGTGTTGACGGACAGCCTAATGCGTGCCAAGGGTGGAATCCCGTGCACTGCAGTCCCGCGCCCGATTTTTGGCGCCCTACACGTGCTCTCGTGCGTGGCGTGCAGACACTGGAATTCGCTTATTGTGGCGGAGCGCGTTCTTAGTTCGCGCACTGTCAAGCGCGCAGGGTCATCAGGACGCTCTTTGGAATCTCAATCGTGTAAGTAGCCTACTTTTCTTCTTTCTTGTAGCGTCTTGTGTTTGTATTTGTATTCTATGTCTATCCTTGCCGTCCCGTTGCTACAGACGACAGAAAATAGTTTCAATGTTTAAATATGGCTCTAAATAACAAAACTAGACCCTTATGTTTAAGGAACATGTTCTTTTCAAGCAGCAGGTGATCAAAGTGACTCAGTTTTCTCGGATCCAATGAGACTGGATATCAATCAAGACAGTGGTCCAGCCGATGGGAATTACCTGTACGGAGACTTGACTAAAGACTCGGGAGTTGGCCGCTCACCTCGAACTCCGGGGCCTGGGTCCGACCCCAGAAGTCTGAGCGAGAGTAGCGTGCCGCCAGCTTGGCTACAAGATGTAAGGAGGCGTTCAGTTTTATTTTTTAAACCCTTATTACCTTTTTCCCGTACATCAGTTAGACTTAACGTCAACTCTTCGTTTTAAAAACAGGCGAGAGCTGCTGTCCGAATGAAGATAACCTCGCGTCTAGCAGACGAAACTTTAAAGTCAAGGGGTGCGAATAAGAGTACATAAGGAAGTTTACGCAACCACGTCACTAAATTAGGAAACTTACGCAACCACGTCACTAATCAAATGTATTTGCGATCTTTCAAACTTAATCACAATTACTCCTTATTTGTCAACTGGTGAGAGTCGAATTGTCCGAGACTGGCCCATCGAAGTGAAAGAAGAGATAGGCAAATTCGTCTTCGTATGTTCACGTCCTCAATAAAACGTAGCATTTGGGGATTTCATACAGTAGTCATGCAGTGGACGTTGTCTTTGTCGTTGCCGTTGTCGTCGTTGTTTGGTAAAATCCCCGATGACTGCACAATACTTTAGATGGGGGCGTACGATGGTTGGAATATAAGGCTGTCATTGATCAGGGTGTGTGACTGTTGATATAGTCGAGTGAAATTTAAGTCTGTGTTCACACTTGATTAGTCAGCGCCTGAGACGAACCTACACTTCTGGTTAAGTCCGTCTGTAAAACAGTGCCGAAATCTTTGCTCCGGGCCCCCACCTATGTACCAGGATTTGAGTAAGCGCCATGATTGGCCCGTCATATTAAGAAGGCACAGTAAGAGAAAATTTTCTTATCCACTTGTCCCTCGGACAAGCATTATATTAAATTTGGTTGTCCAATACCCAAGAGTTCTTATCCAAGACGTTTTGCAAGGTTCCTAAGCCAAATGGAGCTCGTAAAAACAAATGAAATGGTCGCGGTATAGCGAAGTTAAACGGAATATTTAACCTTATTTTGTCAAGTATGAGGTTTTCTTTTATAACTATAAGGTAAATTTTAATTCTACAGTGAGTTGAAGTCAATTTTCAACTGTTCCCGTATTTTTTCTAATTAAAAATGTGCTTGTCCCACAGACAAGTCATGTCAAAGGGTTACATGGCCGAACTAAATTTCTACCTGTCGCGGACAACAGGACATAGGTTTTGGCGCACCCTGAAAGGCCTTGTGGATTTGCCAATCAGGATGAAAGGAAATTCAAAATGCAGTGCCGTTAATTCGCTGAGTCCATTGGGGACCCAGAAAAAGCAGCTGGGGGTTGCTTCGCAGACGTTACTAACGGAGGCTGAATTACGTCTGCGAAGTAGGCTACCCTTGGTGCCCAATTACGATTTTCCATTTGGCATTTATGAATACCTTCCTTCAGTTAACTGGATAAACTTCTTTTCGTCTTTTAGGAGCTTGATCAGGCAGAGTATATTTCCATGGAATCGGGCAGCAACTCTGGTAGAACCTCGTCCCAGGCTACCGCATCCAGTCGTGACCGCAATCTCTCCAATTCTGAGAGCACGGTACCGGATTGGTTGAAAAATGTAAGCGTTTGATTTGCCAGCCTACAATTGGAGATCTTAATTTGTTTAAAATCATTAATCAAAGACATCAACAGCAAAAAAATCCATTATACATTATTGTTCACCGGCTTGAATCCGATTTCATTTAGACGCCCATCCGCTGTCACACACACTAAGTATGTTGACGTAGGAATTGCCATTACAATCTTTTTTCTAGGAAAACTTAAAGAAAAATTGGCTCAAAAAGCGCGCGAAAATACTGATGCGAGTATATCGGATCGTGCTCATGCCCCCTGGGCAATTAATTCAATATGGCCGCCGTATCGACAAAAAGGTCTATGGAGGACTACACTCACACTGACGATCATTCCCTTTAATTATGACATGACTTCTGGATTCAAACCGTCTATTACTGAAGTAGACTTTAAAGTCAGGTATCTTTTAGTGCAATGCAAAGATGTCATTTGGTTTTACTGAACGATGAAAAACTTCTATCGTTGTTCCTGTAAGTGCAGATGACTCAGTCACTTGTGCGTCGGTGATGCGCGTGTTCTATAGGTCACTTCTATTCCAAGTCTATCCGTTACCTTGCTTGTCTTTGATTCCTATTTGTCATTCTCATTGTATTTTCAGGAGCTCCGTGAGTCTGAGTATATTCCCATAGATGGCCATGCGTCGCCCTCATCCAGAAGCAAGTGAGTAGTTTTTCTTCTAAACTCAGCCGTCCATAAGTCTAAGGTTGATTTTTTGACTCCTAGCTGCTGGTAAAATCAGGAGTCAACAAAAAAATCGAAAGGGTATTTCCTAGTAAATCCTTCAAAATGAATAGTACCATGTGAAAGTACTGCTGAAGAGGTTCATATGATGATAGTCAAGAGTTCTTGGGAATATATTTATCCAAAGTCCCTATATGTAGCCGTTTTTTTTTTCTGTCAAGAGCGAAGGGAGAAATTTCGATGACGCGCACGCGAAAAAAAGCTAACTGGCGCCTGCCACACACGTTTCTTGTTATGAAAACAACATCCTTAAACCCTAGAATCAACATATCCTCCAAATACCATATTAGTAAGGCGCTGACAAGGAGAATTTGGTTAACAATCACGACCTTTCATAAATAGTCACTTGTTTTGTTCTCATGGCCTTCATGTTTGTTTACAGAGTGGTATTTTAAGGGCAAATGACTTGTTGGTCTTTCTTAGCGACCAAAGGATAATTTTTCACTTTTTATGTTGTAGTGGGATTTCCTTGTCGTCAGTAGCAGTTCAGTGCGATCTTCAGCCAAGTAAGAGAAAATCGTCAAGTTTTTGGTAGATTTTGTTCAAATTATTTTATTTCGTAGTATACTAAGTTGAACATTTGTTAACGGAATTTTTATTGCTGCATTCTAGGCGATGTAGAAGAAATGAAAGCTTTGTTACTACAGCTGCAACAGGAGAACGCCAAGGTTAATATAACGATTATTACAGTGCGGGAGACTCAATGATACGTCTCACTTTTCTTCTTGAGATGACTACCGAACAGTTTGTCGCAACGTCAGTCACTGTGAACAAATGTCCTATTCAGGACATCACTCACTCGCACGATCATATTCCACCAAGAGAGAATAACCGGTCAGAGAGGAAGTCTTAGGGCGTTAGGCGGGATATGTGAATTTCACTTGAGTTATTTTAAGAGGCTGTAATTAAACGAAAGTCTAATTCCTGGGGCCCCGCAAATTTTAATCGGTTGTTTGAAACGTCATGCAGTCCGCGCGCGCCTGCCTCAAAGCAGACAATGCAGAATATTGTAATGGCGACACACCAAGAGAGCATAATGAGAGCATAATGTCCCCTTATTCTAAAAGTTTGCGGACTTCTCCGGAAAACATCTTCCGATTAATTTCAAAGGTTTAATTTGTCTAAAAATAACTTTGGTGAAATTCACATATCCCAAGGGCTAGACTGGGCTCTGTCCCATTATTTTCTCTTGATTCCACCTACTTATGAAACTTCTAATGTACAGTATTGTACCGGTTTCAATTCTGTTATGTATGTAATGACTTTAGAGAGCGTTAGATTCTAAGACGAGAACGACTACGAGTACTGGATTTTCTCAATAGTAAGTAGTGTTCGCGCGTGGACAAGCGTCATTTTGACGGGAAAACGTGGTAGCCGCCGTCATTCTACTACGAGTTTTAACGAGAGTGTGGTTGTGGCGGGAACAAGTTATCAAATGTTAGAAGTTTTAGCGTTTTGCAATCGGGAGAGGTCTTAAGCTCCTTCAATAAAGATAAAAGTGCTAACTTTTCTGGTGAAAAAAAGTGCAATGAAGAATTCCGGGTTGTCTATTTTTTGACAAAAGGGGAAAAAACTTTAAATCAAATCTCGTAGTCGTAGTCGTTCTCGACCTCAATTCTAAAGGTCTCTTTATTTAACTGATGACTGGTGTTTAGTGGGATATGAACCCAAAGCTTACCGGCAGGTAAAAAATCAGTGTCCGCCGCGATTGTTCATTCTCCTTGGTTTTATTGTGGCTACGGTTTCTTTTCTTTTGTCGTTTTCAGCTTAAGGAAAAGTTAGCTCAACAGAGTAAGAAAATGAAGATTTTACAGCAAGAGGTAATTTATTGTCAATTTTTTGGTACACTTCTGGTCACGGTTGTTTAAATGTTGGATAGCGTTGTTGGATAACTATTAGGGAGACCCGCTGCCCTATCCACTGGATAGACGGAGACTTATACAGTGGATAGCGCACCGTAATTTTTAAGGAGTTATTATATCTCCAAAAATGGAGTTAAAAGTTTAGATACAGGATAACCCCTTTTTGGGGGTTACTTTAACTCCTAATTTAACTCCAAATTTGGGGTCATTTTTACTCCTGAAAAAGAGTTCTTTTTACTCTCAGTCTGAAGTTAAAATAAATCCGAAAATGGGATTATTTTTACTCCTTACATGGGTTGTTTTTACTCTTTTTGGAGTTCATTTAACTCTGAAAGTGCAGTAAAAAATTTAGGCACAGGATAGCTCCTTTTTTGGGGTTATTTTAACTCCTCAATATCTGGGGTCATTTTTACTCCTGAAAAAGAGTTCTTTAAACTCCTTTTTGAAGTTGAAATAACTCCCCAAAATGTAACTCCACTGCAAGGAGTTAAATTAACCCCACTTTTCGAACAATTGGTCTTTGGCGTTTAATTTGAATTTAACCAGTTCTGTCAAACTAGACTAAACGTTTTTTTAAAAGGCTGATTATGTGAACGACGTTAAACTGGTTTTGTTTTTCTCCAGAACAACACATTTATTGCTAATCAAAAGAAGTTTTGGGAGCTGATTGACTCGTGGCATAAAGATTGTCAGAAGGCTTCCTCAGCGAACTCCCAAAATAAACAGGTATCGTTATACACGCTATTTGTGCCTGTAGTCTCAGATGTTTGTCCAGTCCGTTGTCATATCCAGACGTCGACACTAATGAGATTCATGCTCCCTATGGTACACATCACGAAATGTCCCCTTACCTTAATCCTCACCTAAACTTACAGCCTGCGAAAACAGCAGACATTTCGCTACGGCACCGCTGTTTTGCCAGCGAAGTGACGTCTGAGGAACGACTGTAGAAATTCCATTCTGATGACGTGTTACTAGTAGATCTGGGTATTGCTTCTGATTGGTTGAAACAAACTTCCCTCGCAGCACGACCAATAAAAAGCACTACCCAGATCTGGGTAGTGAAACGTTATCAGTATGGAATTTCTCCGCTCATTCTTCAGACGTCATTTGGCAGGGAAAACGGTGGCGGCGTTGCGAATTACAGTTCTGTCAAACATGAAGTCTTGTGGGAAAAATTTACTATATTTGAGTTTCAATGTATTTCGTACTTTAGTACTAATTGAGGACACTATTTTTACCTCTCCTACTGGAGACAGGACCGCCATTTTACGTGGTCATCCAAGCTATGCGAAGGTCTTTTTGTTTTCAGGGCTAAGGCTGTACCTTCACTTCTCAGTTGTTTTAAGACCCTGCAGAGTATTGGTCCGGTCCCGAAAATATAACCCTCGACCTTCCGCTCTGTAGTCAAGCGCTCTAATGACTAAGTTAATCCTGCCGCGGTTGAAATTGTAATTTATTTGGTGTAATTAACAATTATTCCTCGAGCCCGAATGGGCTCTGAGTCAATAGTCCACGAGGCCGAAGGCCGAATGGGCTATTGACTCAGAGGCCATGAGGGCGAGAGGAATAATTGTTTTAGTAAAATCCAACTAGTTGGTCGAAAATATCGAGAATAAAAAAATTTTAGCTAGTTAAAGCTAGACTTTAATCCCTTTTTGCCGCCAAAAAGCCCGCGCTTTTCGCTACTAGTGGGCTATAACGTATAGCCTAGTAGTGGCTCAACCAATCAGAACGCAGTATTGATAATAGACCACTAGTTGGATTTTACTAATATACATTACTTCCCCAAGAATATGATCGAAAGTCTCTTGCCTGGCGAATTCTATCCTAACCCTTTATGCTCATTTGCTCTTACATTTTGTCATCAGGGTGAAGGCAGTAACAGCCTTCAACCGTTAGCAGAGGCGGCCTCGACAGAGTCATCTGACGACACGTGGGATGTTTGATATTACAAGCTTTTTTCTTGCCATAGTCACCAGGATGAGGACATAAGAAAATCGGTACACATTAGTGTATCGCAGGTAGTTCAATGGTGCACCACAGTCAATTGTGCATACACAGACTGCGAGCAGCCTGAGTCTCTTATTTCTCTTTGCAAAGTTATTCCATGCTTAACCCATGAACGCGAGCGGTAAGGCCGTGAGCCGCGATGAACGAGGCCGTATAAATGTCTTATTGTAGCGTCGTTGTTTGCAATCGCTGGGATGAGTACTGGACGGATTTTTAGAGAAAAGGCGGACTGGAAGCAGTCGTGAATAAGCGGGGAAATTTTTTGCTTAGCTTCTTAAATGTTTTGCTTTTACGAGGTAATGTTTCTTTTTATTACATCCATTTGGAAATCACAGGTGATCCTTGCAATCTGATTGGCTCAGAGTGCTGTGATTTATTCATGAATCGCACTATTTTGTGCTCTAAATCGCATCTTTTTTTCAACCAATGAGAAAGTAGCACTTAAACAAAACAACCAATCAGATTTCAAGGATCATTCACAGTAACCAATCAAATTGCAGGAAAACAAAAAACAAATAAAGGCAATATTGTGTGGCAAACTTTGTGCAAGTTTTTTGTTGCCAAAACTTTCTTTTTACAAAGGCAAAAATGGACGAATTTAATTACTTACAGTTTCTTAATGATGATAGTGAGCTCCTTGAGGCTGAAGAAGTACTTTTAGGGGAGTTTCCGACATTCAGTGTCCAGTTTGACGAATATTTTGATAATTTTTCCTCCACATCCGCTCCGGATGCGTGCGATCCCGAGTCCAGCAACAAAGAGACAAATCCAGAGCCAACTCAGAAAGTACAAAATGTAGATTCTACAAGGTTCCCTGAAATCTCAAGCGAAGAAATTGAAGAGCTCAAGACTGTTGCCGTCAACAAAAATACCTCCCGCTCGACAAAACAGTGGATGAATGTATTCAAAAGTTGGTGCCAGTCTCGTCATCTAGAAAATGTAAACATAGAAACAATAGCGCCGGAAGAGCTTGACAACATCCTGAGCAAGTTTTACGCCGAAGTAAAAAAAAGGGACGGAGATGATTACGAGCCGGAATGCCTTAAAATCATGCAGAGTGCCATTGAAAGGTATTTAAAGGAGAAGAATTATCCACTGAGCATCGTACGATCGAGGGAGTTTCACAACTCACAAGAAATC